>NC_060270.1:137143038-137276987 GCF_021613505.1 Equus quagga
CAGGACCGGCCTTTTGAAAGTTCCCCCCGCCCCGGTCCTCTCCGAGATCTCCGGCAATCCCTAGTCCCACGGGGCGGGCAACAGCAGCTGGGAGATCTCCGTGCCCTCCGTGTCTCTCTCTGGGACCCTCCGGGCGCCCCGAGCACCAGGCTGGATCCCCCCGCCAATGGCGGGGAGAGACTCTCCCCGCGGGCTCAGGTGTGCAACTCCAAAGTTTCCCTCTGCGTTTAGGAGTAATTGCAGGGGGTTTAGGTAGGGTTCTGGTCACCTGTTTCCAGCGTCGCTCCTCTGTTGTGTTCTCGCTCCTGCCCTAGACGTGCGTGGATCCTCTGGGGGCGTCCGTTGGAAGAAAGCCGCTTGCGGGTACCAGGCTGCCCGTCGGGGTCGGAGAGCCCTCACCTATTTCCACCTCCTCCCGGAGGAAAGTCCATCCGCCTTCCGATGTATAGTCGCGTGTGTGTCTCAGACGTCCTGAGATGCTGTCTGGATATCCTTTGTCAAGCGATAAGTGTCCAAATGATTGTAGACTCGAAGGGCGAGAGACAAAGAGGACTACTCACGGCGCCATCTTGGCTCTTCCTTCTAGTTATGCATTTCTTAAGTGCAAGAGGAGACCTACTTTTTTAGGTTCTTATTAAATGTGTGTGATGTTCCCTTAACTCTCTTAAACCCCCAGTTTCTAAGGTGTTAAATAATGATTAAATGCAATTAGAGATGTGAAAATGCCAGTTGAATGTTAGTTATTATAGGTTTACCATCTCATGAAATTTAACATTGAGTATCAAAAGTGTTTTGTTAGCTTGCAACATACTCATTTGGTGGCAAAACCAATTTGAACTATAGACAAGTTATTTACAGTTTTTATCTGTTTGTGAATATTCATACTTTTTGCTGAAGAGATATTATTAGTAGGTTTCATTACTGGAAACTTCCCCAGACTCTGCTGGGAATGTTGTGTAATACATGGCATATGCACATGATACTTTCCTAAAGTTAAATCAGAATTTAAAACACCTTTGGTTATAAGGGTTTCATATAAAGGCTTGAGGACCCATAGTACTATATACAGGTCCTGTTTATTTATAAGTATATTTTGAAATTACCAACTATCATTAGTTGGTAAAATTGATGCTAATAGTTATGATGCTTTTAACCACGACTACCACACATTTAAGAATAGTTCCGTCAGCATTTGTATAAAGAGCAAAGAAGGAGAAACCCCAGCACTTTCTTTGCTATCAGGTACTTTCTGGTGCTATTTTAAATACAATTAGGGAGATCAGATTCCCTTGTGATTTTTCACCCCCTGTTACTGCTGAGCCTGCTGCTCTTCGTAAAGTATAGCGTCTTTCTACTCTCTGCCCAGTTAGGCAGGTTGCAAGAATAGTTTAATGCAGCCTTTCCTCAACTGCCCAGTGGCTTTAGCTAATGTTTAATCTAGTATTCTTTGACTGCAGAATTGGATTCAAATTGAATGATACAAAGACAGATTTTTAACTATGCCTTCACTGAGAAGTAAGTTCTTTAATTTAGAGTACTAACAGAGGAAGTGGTCTTACATTTTAGTAGAATACAATAATAGCAAATATTGTTGTCTTTTGCATGGTTAGTGAACATAATGGTTACACCATATCTAATGAGAGTTTTTAAATTTACGTTTTTATTCTTACATGGTGATTTTCATAACAAATGATACTTATGCTCAGGTCTCAAAATAAATTAGCTAAATAGTGCATAGTTTTAAAACCTGTAACTTTATCACTAGAAATTCTCCTAATTTTTAATTTAGCTACTAATTGTGAAACATTTTTGATTAGTTTTTTGTTTTATGTAAATCAATTGAAACTTTCTCTTATTTACATTAATTCTACTTCTACAATCTGTAATTCTATTACTGAATTTTGAACTCTCCCCTAAATTATGCTTGATTTAGATAAAATAGTTTTAAACTAGTCACTTAAAAAAACACAACTAGTTTAGGGCCTGGCCCTGTGGCCAAGCCGTTAAGTTTGTGCACTCCACTTCGGCGGCCCAGGGTTTCTCCAGTTCGGATCCTGGGTGCGGACGTGGCACCGCTTATCAAGCCATGCTGAGGTGGCGTCCCACATGCCACTACTAGAAGGACCCACAACTGAAAATATACAACTCTGTACTGGGGGGCTTTGGGGAGGAAAAGGAAACATGACATCTTATAAAAAAAATCTTAAAATAAAATACAACTAATTTAAAATAATACATGTACATAACCAAAAAAATTCAAATGGTATGCAAGGGCATACAATGAAATGAACATTTTGTAGCATTCTTATTATCTAAGTCAGGCAAAGATTGGCAGCTTTCTTTCAGTTAGATGTCACTCAGCCTATGGAGCTTGCAAATATCGTTTGTTTGCTTGCCACCCAACTGAGCAGTGGTGAGTGAGGGCGAACTAACTGGTAAGCTTGCGGACACTAAGTACCTCAGATCACAGCTACCCCCTTATGTAATCATAAAGTTGGATGGCATGTCGCTGCAATATCTCAAAGGACCATGGCTCTAAAAGTTAATTGAAGTTTTTTTTAATCAGTTGTAGATGTTTTCTACTGTAGTGGGTGCAAATTTTTCTGGTAGCTGATACAGTTAGAATGTATTAAGAACTTTGCTGTAGCATTTCAAGGGAAAGGTATTTTGAAGTGAGAATAGATACAAGTCATTTTGTTTTGCTAATGAATTTTGGAGACATCTTTCAGTAAGACCAAGTTTTGCATGCCACTAAAATGGCTTCATCTTCTATATAGGTTGCTAATCCTTAATATATATATTATATGTATTTAATCAGTGTTTTCTTTGGTGTAAGTCAATAAGATGATAAATCTTCAGTATGTAGCATTTTAAGTTGATATAAATGAGCAGTGTTTTTAGAGTTTTATTTTTAAAGCAAAAAGGTGAGCCAAAATGTTAATCTTTAACATATATAGTGTACACAAATTTGTTAAGGGGTCACGTAGCAGCAACCAAGGAGTCTCAACATATTAATTAACCCAACTTCTTAAAAAATGAAGTAATTTAATGTTTGTTGCTGAATGGTCTCAAGATTATCTGCATTTTCCTTTTAGGATTGTTCTATAATTATGATGCAGTAAAATATTGGAAATCACAGTGGTTGCTTACAATGAATACACAGCAAAAAGGATTCAAGAGTGCTTTTTGTAAAGAGCTCTATTGGTAGCACAATTTTGCCTGAGGTTCCTCTCTTTTAGGGGAAGGCTGTAATGCCTAAAAGTTGGCAGGACTTCATTAAACTAATATTGGATTATAGCCAGACATTCAGCTGGTCTAGATCGCAGCCCTCTCTGAGACCAAGAGGAGCACGTGCAAAAGGGAGTGAGGTGGGAATGTAGACTTTTACACAGTAACTTATGTATTTATTGTGTCAAATGGATTTAGTAGACTTTTAGAATTAATTTAAGTCTTTAAAGCCCTCCAAATTTTTTCTACAGTAGCATTCCTACTATTGGCCCTTCCAGTTTTTCAGTTAATGAGAAACAGTATTGATAGCAAAACTTACATTTTTTTTCTTGTATAGTTTTGAACAAGGTAATACTTATTTTTTTAAGTTAAATTAGAAATCTGACTAGAAATGATACCTCTAGAAAGTTAATGGTTGACATTTTAAGAAGGCAATATTATAACAGGGTCATCTTATTTGTTCAGATTCTTTAGATTTTATATTTTTGTTTTTAAAAAACTTTTCAGCCTACTGCTCATTTAACTCGTTCTACATTTGTGTGGCTGTATACTCACTTAAGAGTGAGATATTAGGGGCCTTTACTTTCTGATTTTTACATTTTTTGGTACTTGAATTTCTTTTGCCAAATTTGTAAGTCTTATAATTATTGTGATTAGAAATAAAATTTTAGGGGCTGACCCTGTGGCTGAGTGGTTAAGTTTGTGCACTCTGCTTCGGTGGCCCAGGGTTTCTCCGGTTCACATCCTGGGTGCAGACATGGCACTGCTCATTGGGCCATGCTGGGGCAGCACCCCGCATGCCACAACTAGAAGGACCCACAACTAAAATATACAACTAGGTACTGGGGGGATTTGGGGAGAAAAAAAGCAGGAGGAAAAAAAAAAGATTGGCAACAGTTGTTAGCTCAGGTGCCAAGCCTTAAAAAAAAAAAAAAGAAATGCAATTTTAAAACCTAGTAAAATGACTCATTCAAAATCATTTCAGAGCTAAAATTTTGTCTTTTACCAGATATGTGGATTTATAAGTGAGTATCCAGTAGAGATGACCATTGTTTATTTAACATATGAATAGTTAATGAACACCAGATATTGATGATGTAGTGGTAAGTAAATAAATATATTCCTTTTTAGGTTTATAGTTCAGAGGATCAGGGATTTTAATTGTTTTTTTAAAAAAAATATTTGTGCATGTAAGACTGTTTCACTTAAATGCATGTGTTAGAAAACACTTGAACTTTTTGATTTTTACATCTTCAGAAGTAGATATGAATAGTTTGAGTAAAGTTGCAAAGAAGAAGACATTCTCTCAGGTGTTTTCGTATATACTATACATTTACTTCACTAATGTTTTTTCATTAAAAAAATGTGTGTGTGTGTGTCTAAGTATGTAGATGAGTGCTTGAACAAGGGAGAGAGACTTCATATAGATAGTAGTATCTGCACTATAGTACTGAGTAATACCTCAGTTCAGTGGCTTTCAAAGTGTGGTTTGTGGGCCCCTGGGAAGTCCTAAGACCCTTTCAGAGAATCTGTGAGGTTAAACATATTTTCATAATAGTTCTAAGATGTTATTTGCTGTTTTCACTGTGTTGATATTTGCAATGGTGGGTAAAACTGCTGCCTCCTTAGCACAAGTCGAGGTGGTGGCACCAAACTGTACTAGTTTGTTTCATTGTGATCTTCACTAAGAACTTGCAGTCAAAAATAAAGCCAATTTCACTTAAGAATACCCTTAGTTGAAGCAATAAAAATTATTAATTTTGTTAAATCTGGTCCTTTGAGTAATTGTCTTTTTAATAGTTTCTGTGGCAAAATGGCAAAAAAAGGTATTTCAGCATACCAAAATATGATGGTTGTCTTGAACAAAATTACTTGTGTGATTGAATTGAGAGCAGAACCAGCTGCTTTTTCATGGAACATCATTTTAACTTTAAAGAACAATTGAAAGACAAACTATGGTTATTCAGATTTTGGCATACATTTTCTTGAAAATGAATGAAGTGATCTTGTCGTTTCAGGCAAATCAACTGACAGAATTTATTATCAGTGATAAAATTTGTGCTTTCAAAGTGAAACATTAGAATTTTGGAAAACTTGTATCCCTCATCAGGAGGTTGATATTTAAAGACTTTCCTAATTAGACCAGTGGTGATATTAACAGGTGCGATTTTTTTTTTTTAAAGATTGGCACCTGAGCTCTCTTGCCAGTCTTCTTCTTCTTCTTCTTCTTTTTTTTTTCCCCCCTTCCTTCTTCTCCCCAAAGCCCCCAAGTACGTAGTTGTGTATTTTAGTTTTAGGTCCTTCTGGTTGTGCTATGTGGGATGCCGCCTCAGCATGGCCTGATGAGCGGTGCCATGTCCGCACCTGGGATCCAAACTGAGGAAACCCTGGGCCGCCAAAGCGGAGCATGCGAACTTAACCACCCAGCCACGGGCCAGCCCCCACAAATGTGATTTTTAAAAAATTTTTTGTAATGTTTAATGACATGTCAGCTTTGGGAGAGCTGTATAAATCAGTGAACCATTACTTTCCAAATGGCCAGTGCGTGATGTTATAAAATTCTGCATGAGTAAAAGGTCCTTTCAAAGGGCAAGATAGATCAATGGATTTGACAAGAGTATAAAAAGTTCATCGATATGTTTTCTGATTCCACTTTGCAACTATTAAGAAATAGCTACTGGTTGGGGCTGGCCCGGTGGCACAGTGGTTAAGTTTGCACGTTCCGCTTCTTGGCGGCTTGGGGTTGGACAGTTCAGATCCCGGATGCGGATATGGCACCCACCGCCTGACAAACGCCATGCTGTGGTAGGCATCCCACATATAAAGTAGAGGAAGATGGGCATGGATATTACCTCAGGGCTCGTCTTCCTCAGCAAAGAGGAGGATTGGTAGTAGTTAGCTCAGGGCTCACTACTCAACTAACTTCCTCAAAAAAAAAAAGAAATAGCTACTTGTCAGGTTTTGGTGTAGTATCAAAAAAAAATCATATGCTGAGGTTGCTAAGATCTGTGATAACTTTTATTACAGCATTTTGTTATAATTGTTCTATTTTATTATTATTATTATTTTAATAATGTATAGCGAATGCACTTTTTTTTTTTAAAGATTGGCACCTGGGCTAACAACTGATGCCAGTCTTTTTTTTTTTTCTGCTATATCTCCCCAAACGCCCCCTGTACACAGTTGTATATCTTAGTTGCAGATCCTTCTAGTTGTGGGATGTGGGACGCCGCCTCAATGTGGCCTGAAGAGCGGTGCCATGTCCGCACCCAGGATCCGAACCGTGGGCCACCGCAGCGGAGCGCGCAAACTTAACCACTCAGCCACGGAGCCGGCCCTATTTTATTATTATTTATTGTTATTAATCTCTTACTCTGCCTAATTTATAAATTAAACGTTATCATTGGTATGTATGTAAGGAAAAAAACATAACATATATATAGGACTCGGTACTATTCGTGGTTTCAGGCATCCAGTGGGGTTCTTGGAACATATCCCCTGTAGGTTAGGGAGGACTGCTGTCTTCTTGCAAGAATCTGATATAATCTACATACGCTCTCTCAGCATGACCCACATATGTGTACTCACTCACATAGTCACATAAGCACACACTCAAAGTTGTAAATAATTTAAGAGTTCATGATTGCTCTCCTAGAGTGTATTCATGGATTTCTGGTTAAAACTCTGTTATGGGTTAAATTTTGCCCCCCACAAATTTATATGTTGAATTCCTAACCCCCTTTACCTCTGAATGTGACCTTATTTGGAAATAGGGTAGATGCAGGAGTAATTAGTTAAGATGAGGTCATACTACGGTAAGGTGAGCTCCTAATCCAATATGACTGGTGTTCTTATAAAAAAAGGGGAAATTTGGACACAGACAGGCACTCAGGGAGAATACCATGTGAAGATGAAAGTAGAGACTTGTAAGTCAAGGAATGCGAAAGACTGCTAAGAAGTCACCAGAAGCTAAGACATGGAACAGATTTCCCCTCATAGTCCTCAGAAGGAACCAATCCTGCTGACACCTTGATCTTAGATTTCCAGCCTCCAGCACTGGGAGACAATAAATTTCTGTTGTTTAAGCCACTCAGTTGGTGGTACTTTTTTTTTTTTTTAATTTATTATTATTATTTTTTATTTTTTTATTTTTTTCCTTTTTCTCCCCAAAGCCCCCCGGTACATAGTTGCGTATTCTTCATTGTGGGTTCTTCTAGTTGTGGCATGTGGGATGCTGCCTCAGCGTGGTCTGATGAGCAGTGCCATGTCCGCGCCCAGGATTCGAACTAATGAAACACTGGGCCGCCTGCAGCGGAGCTCGCGAACGTAACCACTCGGCAACGGGGCCAGCCCCTCAGTTGGTGGTACTTTTGTTTCAGCAACCCTAGCAAACTAGTACAGACCTCCTGACCTGGTTTGTAGTTTGACACTGCCTTTTGAACACTGGCCAGGGTAGTTTCCATAGGGAACTATGCCCTAGCCCTAGGATATCTTATAGTGTACTTTCTTGATACTTTTTCAATATCAGAAAATTCAAAACAACTTTCTGCTTTTGGAAGATTAAAAGTGGAATATAAAATAGTGATTTAATTTGGTTTAACAAACCTGCAAACTGTTTTCAATTAATTCATTATGGTGTATTGGGCAAATGAGGACATTGGAGCCAAAAGGTCAGGACTTGCATTCTTACTGTGTGGACTTGGTAAAGCATTTAACTTTTTTAGACCTCAATTTTCTTCTTTTAAAATGAGAAGTTGAACTTGAAGGTCTTTTCTAACTCGAAAAGATACTGACTTCTAACTGACTTGATAAATTATTTGGCTAGTGTTTTAATTTAGGAATTGACTTGATATGTTTTAACGTTTCTGTTATTGCATGGTTAGGCATATATTTCATAGAACTGCTTGTAGGAATACATTTCATAGAACCTGACTTTTAGTCAAAATTTTTACTGTAATAGTATTAATAAAGTAGAATAAGACTATTATGATTCAAGCTGTGTCAAAGGCTGTCACCTTCCTTCCCTGGCTACCTTTATTATGTCAGACTATGTCTGGATACTTACTGAACTCCATTTAGAGCATCGTTCCCAGCTTTTTCTTGTTATACCATAAATTGGACACTAGTGAAGTTTTGTGTTCCTGAAGCCTGAAGAGAAAATCAGATACAGTAGTTAGAACTGTGTAACTGTTCTGTCATTTGTAACTGTTCTGTCATTTCCTCCTCTATCATGTTTTTATTCATTCATTAGAAGTCCAGACATGGAAAGCTTGAGTGTTGACAGGATGCTACATAATTTGTGGGACCTAGGGCAAAATGAAAATGTGGGCCCCTTTGTTCAAAAAGCAGGAAAAAAGTGCTGTTAAAGTTACTAAAATGTACAGATTTTTCCTATCTTCTGCAGTCTCTCCTTTGACTTGTCATAGAGTTTTTTATTTATCGTTTAATGTCATTCTAAGTAAAGAAAAATTAAAAATTTAAATCCTTAACATGAATTTTACCATTCATTTTTATATTGTGCCCATTTAAAATGCAAATATAAGAATCTTTAACTCATTTGTGGAATCACTGAAATTATGCAGTTATATTTTGTAGCTTGTACTTGCATGTGTAGTTTGTTTTTACCAGAACAGTAGAAACATTGTACAAAACTAACTAAGCTGTTTTTATTTTACTTCTTGATACATGCATATTCTGCCAGCTTTCTACCTTTGGCTTACTGATGAATAAGGAAGGACTGAAAGGAAAAGGAATTATAGGTTGCCCTATCTTTACCTTTCCTTCTGTGTCATAAAATTCAGCGTAAGTTGTTGCCTAAAACTAAAAGGCAAGTAGTAGGAGTAAGAAAGGATATGATAGGATTCTTTAGTTTATGTTTCATAGAACACCATTGCTTTATGTGTTTCAAGCAGGTTGTGGCCTCTTGGGTCTACCAGCACTCTCCTCCCCAGATAAGAATTAATATAATTTTCTTTGTACTCTGTGGCTGGGGAGGAGATTGTTATTTTTCTGAGGATCCTTGCTAGTCCTTTTGTAGATTGTCGGTAGAAGGACTCCAGGTTGTAACCAATGAGTTAAGGAAATCGATTGTATGCTATTAACCATTTGCACAGAATTAAAGTTAAGTTTAATAGGAATTTAAGAACCAGGCCAGAACAGGAGTCTTACTGTTCTGTCTTCTTCTACATGAACATAGTTCATAAATGTGGAATATTTTTAGCAAACTAAAATTGCTTTCTAGGTACAGCTAACTAATACATTATGGTTTGACCCCCATTTTAAGGGGAAACCATACAAAGTTGAGGATAAATGAATAAATAAACCTCTGTGCTAGAAATAGGCAGACTTTTTGGGTTGTGGTATCATTCCAACCTAGAGTTAGGCACATGTTAGAAGTTGTGACTTGGTAATTCAAGTGTTTCACTATATTACTCCTGTGCCTAGCTCCTACGCAGGGACAGCAAGAATGGTCTGATAAACTTAAAGTTGTGGTGATGCTATGTTGAGAATAGTAGTGGCTGAGGTCTGGGTTGGTGTACCTGAACAGTCCTGTTTAGGCATCATTCTCCATGTTTATATTTGTTCTGTCCATTTGGGGCACCTTGTTGGTTATTGTAAATATTGGTGAGATCCATCTAGTTCAGGTACTTCTCCTTAATAATACTGTATTCACATTGTATTCTGCATAAACATTATACTCAGGAGTTGCACAAGTGGTTTTTTTGAAAAGGTTCTTTTTTTTCTTTGCTGAGGAAGATTTGCTCTGGGCTAACATCTCTTGCCATTCTTCCTCTTTTTGCTTGAGGAAGTTTTGCCCTGAGCTAACATCTGTGCCAGTCTTCCTCTGTTTTGTATGTGGGTTGCTGCCACAGCATGGCCACCAATGAGTGGTGTAGGTCCACGCCGGGGAACCAAACCTGGGCTGCCAAAGTGGAACACCAAACTTAACACTAGGCCACAGGGCTGGCCCCTGAAGAGGTTCTTTTAACTCAGGATTTCATAAAGAAAAGAGAGGATTGATTGAGAAAAATTAAATCTATTTGTTGTATAAAAATAATGTACAATTCTTGACTATAGTTATATCTGGGATGATGAATAAACTGCTAAAAGATCTAAAGGCTAGGTCTTTTTTTTTTTTTTTAAAGATTTTATTCTTCCTTTTTCTCCCAAAGCCCCCCGGTACATAGTTGTATATTTAATTGTGGGTCCTTCTAGTTGTGGCATGTGGGACGCCGCCTCAGCGTGGCTTGATGAGCGGTGCCATGTCTGCCCCCAGGATCCGAACCAGCGAAACCCTGGGCCGCTGAAGCAGAGCACACGAACCAAACCACTCGGCCACGGGGCCAGCCCCTAATGGCTAGGTCTTGATATCCAAAAGTTTGTGGATTATCTTATATAAAATTCCTTCTATGAAGTACTTTTTAAAAGCTTTACAGTTTTAGGTGGCAAAATAATTCCATATGCTCATTTCCTTACAGAAACCATGTATCTATTGTTGCATCTTAGCTCTATCAAATATCCACTCATCTGCATCAGTAGGTTAAATTGCTTCTCATAAAAGATTGGTCTTGACCAGTTTTTACTGTTAGCTTTTAATTATCACCAGATATTGATTGTACGGCACAATAGTGTATAAAATCTAGGGAAGAAACAGATCAGTGTGAAGCATAGCAGAGTTAATGGATCTTCCCGAAAGCTCTCATTTAGTTACATAAATGTATGTAAAGCACCTAGCACTGTGCCTGGCACAGAGGATGCATGCAACAAGTTGTTTTTAAAATAAATAAAAATTTAGATTCTTGTGAGCATTAGTATTAATCATATTAAGGAATTTCAGCCACTGTAATCAGACTTCTATCTTTGAGATTTGAAAGAAGCAGGAAATAGGGCGTAGGACCTACAAGGAAACAGGAAGTCTACCCATGTTTTTATTTCACATTCCACTTGTACTATCTTGGAAACACAGGGTAAAGCATCAAACAATGGTTGTATAAGTACTTTTTTGGTGGTTGTTTCTTTTTCTCTATCTCTTATCTACTTTGTGTTATATTTTTATTTTAGGATACTGGGGATGGAGTGTCCTATGTCTGGACATGTCTGGAATGTCTTGAATTGATTCATTAATGTCAGGAACATTGTGACTGTTTCTTTGTAAAGGAGATGATGAATTTTCTTTCCATTCCCATTTATTAGTCAAAGAAACAAAGTAGTCTCCTTAAATGTTCATTAAAATAGGTATGTAATTCCAAAAATAAATAAATCATTAGGATTAAACAGGATGTAGAAAGAACTCAAAAAAGGTGTATAAATAATAGCAAATGAACCTAATGTATTATAAATGAGTAATATAATCACACTGAAGGGGGTAGAGAAGAAAAGAATTAGCCTATTACTTTGAAAAACCATAAAGCTGAAGACAAAAACATTATTCACACATAGTACACTCTAGTTAGTAAGTTTCTTTCTCACAGATGCATAGGTTAGCATTTCTGAATTGCTTTTAGCAATTCTACTTTAAATGTATGCTTGTATTGAACATATAAGTAAAAATATTGTGGATAATGAGAGCTAGATTCTTAACTCTCCTCTGAGAGGACCTAGAAGTAATGACACCACAGTACCAGTGGATATAGTGCTGCCCAGATCTTGGTTTCTAAACAGCATTCTCCAATAAAAGGAACCCTGGAGAAGTGACTGATTCCTGGGCTGGGGCAGGGAAAGCAAGACGAACTTGGAACATTTAGTGGTATCAGAGGGTAAGGAGTGCTCAAAAAATGATGAGGGTATGTTGGAAGGATACAGCCACCTGGAAGGCACTTTTACTGGCCAAAGCTGGGATAAAATAAATAATGAGAGTATTGGGTCAGAATCCATAGAATAAAATAAATATGAGCCCATGCTATCATAAACAAATGAGGGAGAAGGGACAGCACTTTTTATTTTACTTTTTAATTAATATACTTTATATTTTAGAGCAGTTTCAGGTTCACAGCAACGTTGAGGGACAGTTCTTTTTTATGTTAGAATTCCTGTTAATAAGTGAAGAATGAATGATGGAAATAAAAAGTCATCATTATGCAAACACTGTACAGGTTCTTGTTGCAGGCAAGAACCAATCAATGGATACTAAATTAGTGGGTAAAAGTATGATGAGAAACATGATATTTACATGGTCTGGAAGTATCTTCCCTAGAAGAAATTTTTTAATTACAAAGAGAAACCTTAATTACAGTAGAGAAACCTGCAGACACCTCCCTAACTAAGTAACATATTAACATCTCATGTGCTTCCTGATATAATTCACTGAGAAGGACACAGCATCACCTCTATAGTATTCTTGCCAGAAAAGCTTAATCTGAATCTAATCATGAGAAAACAGTGACAAATCCAAATTGAGGATCATTCTAAAAATTAATGTACCATTTCTTTAAAAAAGTCTCAAGGTCATGAAAAACAAAACTGAGGAACTATCACATAATTGGAGGAGACTAAGGAAACATCACAGTTTGTGGAATTCTGGATTGAATCCTGAACCAGAAAAAAGACATTAGTGGGAAAATTGATGAAATTTGAGTAAAGTTGGTAGATTAGTTAATTGTATTGGTATCAGCGTTAATTTCCTGGTTTCCATAATTGTACTGTAGTTATATAAGATGTTAATATTAGAGGAAGCTGGATTAAGGTTATATACTTAAAAACTGTACTAATTTTGTAAATTTTCTGTAAGTTTGAGGTATTTTCAAAATATGACATTGAAAAGACAGATATGTGTCCCTTATGGTTCTAAAAATATTTAAGGTGGTAGGAGGAGTTCTTGAGATAAAACGATGAAGTCACCAAAACTTATGACTAAAGTTGAATTAATCCTTTAGGCAGATTCATTCATCCTTGACAAATTTTACTTTAAAATTGTCATGAAAGGTGTCCTTTTCTCTAAGTATTTTGTTCATGTAATCATGATTTTTAACATTTCTGCCCCGTAAGAATTAGGAAATAAAATCTTTAAATCTAAAACAAAGAACTCCCTAACCTGAGAAAAACCTTAGACATAAGAAAAGAAAGATAAATCAGCTTTAGATTGAGCCTTTACATTTGAGTCAAAAACCAAAACAAAACTCTCTGTCCAAAATCATTGTGGAGTGAGGGTATTTTCATCCTAGAAAGGAAAGGTGATATATTTGAGTACAGAAAGCAGATAGTTGTGAAGAAAGAAGGTCTGGATGTTTGAGCCCTGTAAATGAAAGAGATGAAATTAGTGACTAGGATCTGTAGGCAGAATGGTGTGAGGTTGTGGGGAAAAATTGGGGGCATTTAACTTGGTGGTGTAGATGTTGCAGGATGATAAAAAGGAGAGTCAGTTCACTGTTAGGAAGGCTTTTTTTCCTTCTCCTCAAAGCCCCCAGTACATAGTTGTATATTCTAGTTGTAGGTCCTTCTGGTTGTGCTGTGTGGGACGCCGCTTCAGCGTGGCTTGGTGAGCGGTGCTAGGTCTGCACCCAGGATCTGAACCAGCGAAACCCTGGCTGTTGAAGCGGAAGCCTGTGAACTTAACCACTCTGCTCTAGGGCTGGCCTCAGAAAGTTTTAAAATAAGGCAGGGAGTGAAGAGAGCAAGCTTGAGGGAACTTCTGTGGCATGTGTTGATCAAGATGGAAAGGTTAGCTTAGAGAAGCTGAGTATACACATCTGTATTCTCTGAATATAATACAGGCTAGTCAAGAAATTTCTAGGGGAATTGTCTGCATCAGAAGTTTTTGAAATGGAGGTTTTGATTTTTGAGCTTGAGTAGACTTTGTTCTCTGTGAATCCTAAAATCCTTTTTCAGCCCTCAAGTTTATTCTGAAAACATAAAAAAGAATTATCAGTAAATTAGACATAATAAAACTCTTCTGAGTTTTTACATGGCTTCCTTTGTACTTGAACACACTTACAGGTGTTTTTGTGCTGCCTCTGTCATTTTAGGATGACTAAAATAAAAGCTTCTAAAGAACTTTGTGGTTTGATATGGTATCTGTGCACAGCAGGAGTGATCTTCCCTGTATAGTTAGGATTTTAAAAGACTCCCTTTTGTTGCTAATTCTCACAAATCTTAGTGTCCCCAAATATTACTGATTTAACGGTTTCTAACGTTGTTTGGTACAAGAATCATTATGGATATTGAATTCTCAGTTTACTTCATTTTCTGACTTGTCATCATTTACATAGGCTTATTTCCAGTTTGACTTGAAATCTTAGATTGAGGTTCAGACTGTCACATGTTGCAAACATAGAATAATATTGTAGGGAGGGAAAAATCTTTTCCTTTTACCCTTCTAAGTTTTCAGCTGGGACTCTATAACAAAAGATAGATTAACGAGAAAAGCATAGAAATTGGTTTAATGTAAGTTTTACATGACACAGAAGCCTTAATAAGGAAATGAAGACTCAAAGAAGCAGATAAGCCTGAGCGTTTTTATTTTTTTACTAGGCTTGATGAAGAGTGGAAAGTTGTGGGAAAATGTGATAGGACAAAAGGATATGAGCTAAAGGTAATAAACTGGGGGAAACATAGCAAGGCCTGTTCATTTGTATTCCTCTTGCTGTCCCTCTGTCTTTGGAGATAAGGATGCACCTTTTCTCCAGGTGGAAGGAACGCATCTCTCACATGGGTCTTAAGACTTACTTTGGGAGAGACAGGGGAGGTCAGAGAATCCTTGCTGCACCTGCTATTTCTCAGATTCTTTCAGCTTAAAATATTCAGTCTGCCAAGATGCCATATTTGGAGTGGTGTGTCCTGAACCCCATCAGTATCATAGATGACAATTTCTGTTTATGGTCCAGTAACTTAGAACTCTATTCTTCACCTTAGAGTATTGGTCCAAAAGTCATTAGAGTGTAACTATTATCCCACAATTTAGTATCACTAATTTAGTATTATATGCACTAAAATTGCTGTGTTGGCACCTTACTGTCTGATACCTTTGGCTCCTGCTTTAAGAAGTTGAATTTTGTTGGAGCCTGCCTAGCTATGCAAATGATAGTTTTCTGAATATTCTCCATAGTGGGCCAACATATTTTGTTGCTAAAATGTTATTTAAGTGTCTGTGGAAATGTACTACAGCATATTTCAGGCTCCCCCATTACCCACTAACCTCACTGAAATGTCTTATTTATAATAATGCTACTGTCTTATTGACTTTGTGCCAAATGGAATGAGTTTTCTTCTATGTAGCCTAGGATTTATGTCTTGAGTTTTTACTATTTTAGTTGAAGTCATATAAAGAAAATATCTATTATATCCTAGGGAACTTTGCCACAATTAAAGATTATCACTTTGAAATTTAGTAGTATTTTATAGTATTCAAAGTGTTCTCACATGTATTTTCTCATTTGTTAGAGGTTATATCAATATTTTTCCTATGGTAGGAATAGTAGCCCAGTCTATCATCATTTATCAAGTTATGCTCTGTCATACTTTTAAGATATAACTTATATTTGGCACATATAATTATCACTAAAAATACAGGCAAGAGTTGTTTTGTAAACTTTATAATCAGGAGATAATAAATCTTGAAGGAAAACTAGAGTATATGTAATTATTAACCACGCTATTTAAAATCTTTCTGTGCATGCAAACTTATTTTCCTATGTTTTTACCTATGGTAGGTCCAGTGTTTTCAGTAATTATTATTTCATAGGTAGTTCTAAGATTATGTAATTAAAATAGGAGGAGGAAAAATTTTTGTGTGTGTGTACTATATGCCATAGTTGCATATATGTGTATATATACATACATAGAGTTGATCCTCATTATTTGTGGATTCTGTATTTGCTAACTTTCCTACTAACTAAAATTTGTTGTAACCCCAGAATTGATACCTGTGGCACTTTTGTGGTCATTTGTGGACATATGGAGAGCTGTGAAAAATTTGAGTCATGTAATATGCATGTTCCCAGTTGAGGTCAAACAAGGCGATGCTCTGCCCTCTTGTTTCAGTTCTCATACTATAAACAAGTGTCCTTTTCATAGTCTATTTATTGCCACGTTTTTCTCATTTTTGTGCTTTTTGTTGGTGATTTCACTATTTAAAATAGCCCACAGACGTAGTGCTTAAGTGTTGTCTCGTGTTCCTAAGTGCGAGAAGGCTTTTTCTGCTTATGGAAAAAATAACCGTGTTAGATAAGCTTCATTCATGTATGAGTTATAGTGCTGTTGGCTGTGACTTCAGTGTTAATGATTCAAGAGTGTATGTTAAATAAGGTGTCTTTAAACAGAGATACACATAGAACAATGTTATGTATTGATTGGTTGATGAAAATGTGACCAGAGGCTGTTAATTGATTTGTCCAATATAGTAGCCAAAATTCAGGGTCTGGCTCCAAAGTCTGTACTTTTTTTAGATTACACTATCTGCTTTGCCTAAGAAATATTATATAAAAGCACATGTAAATGTATTTTGACATTCAATTAAATTGCAGGAATAGTAAGTTTTTCCCTCACATCTTTCTATTTGAAAATTAAATTGTCTTCATTTTAAAGTAAAATTCAACATTATGTACTTTCTTGTTTTAACAGTTTAAATACTTTTTTCTTCAGTGAACGATTTATTTAAAATGACGTATAATAGTTAGGATAACTCTTTCTAGATAGTTTTTTTTATTTCTCTTTTGGGTTTTACGTTTAAGTAGTCTTGACTGGGAAATGTGAAATGGCAGTTTCAGTTTCCTTAAGTAAGATCTTACATGTTTAGAGTGTCTGATGTCTCTAGAAGAAAACAGTGTCTGTTGATTCTTAAGCTTTTCACTCCTTTTTTTCCCAGAAAAGTACATGGAGAAATTAGAAAAAAACTTTATTTAAAAAATAAAAGAATAGAATGATACACATTTGCTTCAAAAGGAATCATGAGATTTCCTTAACAGCGCTTACTTATCCTCTCCATTTTTCTCCTAGAGGTAGAATTGCATAATTGCCTAATGCTGCTTATTGCTTATAGTAAACAGAAGAATTAGGCTGTATCTAACAAAAAATAAAAATAGGAGACTGAGAAAAAATAAAAAAGACTAACCCTTGACAATAATCAAAAAGTCTAACGTCTATTCAAAATACGTATATCCAAAGAAATGTTGAGTAATTGCAAAATTAAGCTTGAAGGGAATATCTTTTAAATGGGATTGCACAATTAAATAAATTAATTTATACACAGAAACTGAGTGAATTTTATTGCTTTGTCTTACATATCCAGACTCTTTTCAAACATGGCTTCCCACTAAGGCTTCTGGGTTTAAATTGGAGGATGAGGCCTGCTGGCATTTCTGAATATGCATTTGTAACTCTATATATCCTGCCTGAAGTATGAAAACATCTGTAGAAGGGTGATGAGTTTTTAAGGCAATGTTCGATAATTGTGTTTTTACATGTGAGGTCCAGTTTAGGAGAAAAAGATTATACCAAGCTTCATTTAAAAAAAGAGAAGTTGTGTTTTTCTTTCAAAACCAGGCAATGATATATTTGCAGACAGTTACCTATCACTGAAGGTTTTCCCCCTAGAATCTTAAGTCTATGTATCTAGTACTCTTTTAGCATTTTCAACAGTATTTGCTAGTAAAGCTACCCCTTTATAACAAGTTTTTTGTGGTTTAAGATTGAGAGGTGCTTAGAGGAGAGGAATTTTAGGAATTTGGAGGTAGTGAGGTGAGTAGCATCAGAGTTCAGGTACAGATAAGAAACTTCTCTGTCCTTGGCCCCTCTCCCCCGGGCGGTCTACTGCCCAAAAGACAGTTCCACTAAGATCCATAGATGTTGGGAAAGCAGGAGTAGGGGTAACTGTTGATTTTTTTGCATGTGGAATAGACGAGAACTCAAGAATTTGAAAGGTAAGTGCACCATAAGACACATGTATTCTCATTTTAAAGTTCATTAAATATTTTTCTTAAGCTCACTTCAAAAAGCAGAAAACGCTTCCAAAGAAACTTGTGAGTAACAGTTGCTATTTATCTTATCCTGTAGCTAATTTGAAGTACTTATTACAGAGTTCTTCAAGTTGCCATTTCCAGTATCTGATCATCAATGAAATGTGTATATTGTTATAAAATAATAAAGATAAGGAGCTAGATATTAGCAGCAAGGTAGCAACAAAGATATGAGGACCAGATGATGACTCAGGGATTTTTAGCAAAGATGTCTCTAACTTCATGCTTTGATATGTGACCTCTGTTCCAAAAACAGCATTGACAAGTGTAATATTAAAAGATAACATACCTAAGCTCAAAAACAAGTTTAACATCTCTTTGGAATAGAAAAGCAAAGTGTATTGTGCATAACGTAACTCTAGGGCCAGAAGTTGGCAATGATGAGCACAAACTAGGTTCCTGTGGGGTTAAGAGGGTCCGAAAGTGATCTCGTGAGATCAGAACCAGGCTCCCCTGCTTGAAGCCAGGGGTTCTCTTTCCTTGAAAGGAGACCACAAAGAGACCGTCTTGCTTCTTGGGGCTAAGAATTTTTTCATAAACTGTAGACCTAAGGAATATGAGAATGAAGACACCCTTATGACCAGGACTTAGCTAAGGTCATTTGCTCTATGATGAGATCTGCAACATCCCCAATATCTTTGCAGAGTTAGAGTTTCAAAATACTATCATAAAACCTAGTTCTGGACTAAGAGCGAGAGATAGATATCAAGGGGAAAATACCTGAAAATATGCTGGAGAAGAGGTGGTGAGTTTGAATTGGGGAGAGAGAGAACACACAAAAAAATCTGAGCCTGCAAACTCAAGTTTCAAAACATATGGAAAAAAAAATCTAATACTGAGGAAGGTCATTAGAAATGATCCAAAAATGGATCATTATACTTAAGACCCTTATATGTGGGAAAAAACACCTATAGGTGAAAAATTTGAAGAAAATATATTGTCTTTGTGACCTTGGTATAGAAAAGGATTTCTTTAAAAAGGTAGAAAAACCCTGAAATAATAAAATCAGTAAACTTAATTACATTAAATTAAAAAATTCTTTTCAACAGGAGACACCTCAAAATGAAAAAAAAGAGCTACAGATTGAGAAAGACATTTGTAACATATATAATCGAGTAAGGATTATTATCCAAAATATGAAAAACACGTTTATAAAAACTTAATTCAAATAGAAAATGGGAAAGGATTTGAATAGGCAAGTCACGTAATAGGAAACCTGGATGGTTAATAACATCTGAAATGCTGCATCATTAGTGGAGGAAATGCCAGAAAGAGGATAAAAAAACTTTTGAGGGTCTGACGTTAGCAATTAAATGCTGTGGCTGAAAGTAACACATCACTTATGCTCTGAGTTATCTGGATGAGCAGAGCTTGCCTGTTGACCGGTAGCACATGGAGCAAGAGAAGAAATAAACCTTTGTTGTTGGAAAGCACTGAGATTTTGTGATTGTTACTGCACCTAATCTAGTTAAATTTTGACAGCAAGGAAGTAAGTGGCTTCAGGATTAGGATGAAGGGGAGAATTTTAAGTATATGTCCTGATACACCTTTAAAATAATATATGCATGTACCACTTATTTTAAAAAGTAAAATGACTCTCCTTACTGTATACAGACTGGATAGTGAGAGGATGTGGAGAAACCAGTAAGGAGGCTATCAAAGTTGTTTAGGCAAGAGAGGATGGTAGAACTGGGATGGTGCATTGGATAGAGATTAATATGTATAGTTGGAATCTAGAGATATTTTGGAGGTAAAATTTACTGCATTTGGTGATTAATTGGATATTATGTATTTCTGCAATGAAATTTTTATAATGAGCATGCAATACTTTTGTAGGCCCAAAATAAAGTAAGTAAAAAATAAAGAAGTAGGACTATAACAAGGTTTCATTATCCTCTGAGTCTTAAAACCTTTTCATTCCTATATTATCATTTCTCTGAAGTAGTTTGATTTCTTCTCTTCACTTGTGCCTTTATTTCCATTCTCATAGCACTTCTCTAGTTAAGAATTTTATTATGCTTCCACTGCATCATTATAAGAAATACCTTTTATTGTTTCACCCACCTCCTGTCTATTCCTAATACAGTTCTTCCATATTTTGAGCAGTCTAATCTTCCCCAGGTATAATTGCAGTGTCATTTTTACATGCTCTAGGAAGAATTGTAGCAGTCTCCTGTCTGCAGACCAAAGTTTATAGGACAGCGTATAACATTCTACCTTACTAATCTTACCTTTTCCTGTTACTCCTTCCCTAACACACACATATACATATATGCATACATGCATACATACATACGTATGCGAACGCTCATCCTCTGTAGTTCTTCAGAACTTAATTTATGGTTCCTGTCTGTTCCTATGGTTCTGTTCGTATTGTTCTTGAATGTCTTTGTACCTCTTTATATCTTAATTGGATTTTTTTGGTCCATTACAAATCTTCTATCTTTCCTCATGCCTCTAGCTACAAGCTTTTGCATGTGCCCATAGCATTTTATTTACTTCTCTCATGGCACTTTTCCTTCCAAAACTGTTCTTTTGTTTTCTGGCTAAGTTACTGACATTACTATTTACCCTGTTGCCTAGGGCACAAGTAAAGGGGTGATCTTTCGTTCTTGATTATTCTTTTTAACTTCCATGCTTTTTTCCACAAGAGCATCCAACTAGACATCAAGGTAATCCTATCATTTCTAAGGAAATTATCTAACATTATCTGGAAACAACTATAGCATATATGGGATACAGAAATTATTTTCTTTTTTTTTCTTAAAGATTGCCACTTGAGCTAACAACTGTTGCCATTCTTTTTTTTTCTCCTTTCTGCTTTTTCTCCACAAATCCCCCCAGTATATAGTTGTATATTTTAGTTGTAGTATGTGGGACGCCGCCTCAATGTGGTCTGATGAGCGGTGCCACATCCGCACCCAGGATTCAAACCAGAGAAACCCTGGGCCACTGTAGTGGAGCGTGTGAACTCAACCACTCGGCCATGGGGCCGGCCCCCAGAAATTATTTTCTCAACTCTTATAATAACCTTGAGGAATTTTTCTTATTCCCGTTATACAGATGAGGGAACTAAAGTTGAACGAGGCTAAGTAACTTGTACAAGGTTACATGTTAAAATTTTGTGTGACTTCAAGGCCTTTGCTAGTTCTATTTCTAATATTCCATAAATATTTCTCTAATTCATTCCCTTCTCCTTATTTCTCTCTGGATTATTGCAGTAGCTTTCTAACTGGTACAATGCCTCTTCTCTCCCTGCCCCAATCTCTTTTTCATACTCTGCCAGAGTACTTTTCTAAAATACAAATCTGTTCATTTTATTCCCCTGCTTAAAATTCTTCAGTGGTTCCCTGTGGCCCACAAAATGAAGTTTAAATTCCTTATCATGGCACATCCACCATCTGGTTCCTGCTTACATTTTCAGCATCATTTCCTACTACTCTCCCTGCCCCACTCTGCATTCCAGCAACTCTGAACTATTTATGGTTACTGGAACTTAACACGTTCTCTCCAAACTTTTGCTTTTGGAATTTTCCCCTTGCTTGGAATTTCCTTCTCTCCTGGTCTGCCTTGTGATTTCTTACTTATCTATCACAATTCAGCTCAAGCTACATTTCTGTGATGTGGACATTTAAAGATATTCTTTGACATTCTATAGAGGGATGAGGCAATGTTAGGCTTGTCTAAGTCCTCTTTTTTTTTTTGCTTCCGTTAGAGCATTTACCACATTGTACTTTGTTTCTCTCACCTATTAGACAGTGAGTGGGGTCCTTGAGGGCAGAATTTTTTTCTTGAACTCAAGATGAGTATCTTTTGAACTCTAGTTTCCAGTTTAGTGTCTGGCATAGTAGGTACTTGTACTAATCTGCTTGGGCTGCCATAACAGAATATCATGGACGGAGTGGCTTAAACAACAGAAATTCATTTTCTCATAGTTCTGGGGGGTTAGAAGTCTGAGACAGGGTGCCAGCATGATTGGGTTCTTGCGAAGGTTCTCTTTCTGATTTGTAGATAGCCGCCTTCTCACTGTATGCACCCATGGCCTTTCCTTGGTATGTGGATATGGAGAGAGAAAAATCTCTCTTCCTCTTCTTATAAGGCCATCAGTGCTACTGGGTTAGGACCCACCCTTAGGACCTCATTTAACATTAATTACCTCCTAAAAGCCTCGTCTCCAAGTACAGTCATATTGGGGGTTGCAGTGAATTTTGGGGAATACAGTGAATTTATGGGGAACACACCCGAGTCCATAGCAATATTCAATGGTTGTTGAAAGAATTGTTAAATTCTTTTTATTTATGATTCGCTGTTTACGTGATTGTCTTTGCCATTAGGTTATATATTTCTTGAGAGTAAGGACTGTTCCTAGTTTTGTATTCCTCAGACTGTGAATATGTGGATTTTCAAGAGTTGTTGAATGAGCTAAGGTAATTTGCACTATAACATGAGATGGATGGCGAGTTATTTAAGTCATCACTCCTGAGTGCCCAAGGAGGGCTTCTGGACTCCTAATTTTGACTGACTTTTTTTCCACTGCAGATCTCTTGTTCTTTGTCTTCCTATTTCAAGGCAAACATTCTTACCAGCATCTTATACCCTTTCAGAAGTAGTCTGCTTATATATAAGTACTATATATATTTATTATTATTATTGGGTTTTTGTCATTAAAGATAATAAATTATATAAAATATCTAGCATGATATAATACAAGATAGTAGATTTTTTTTTTTAAGATTTTATTTTTTTTTCCTGTTTCTTCCCAAAGCCCCCCAGTACATAGTTGTATATTCTTCGTTGTGGGTCCTTCTAATTGTGGCATGTGGAACGCTGCCTCAGTGTGGTTTGATGAGCACTGCCATTTCTGTGCCCAGGATTCGAACCAATGAAACACTGGGCCGCCTGCAGCAGAGCTCGCAAACTTAACCATTCGGCCACCGGGCCAGCCCCAGGATAGTAGATTTTAAATCACAGATAGTAGTTTCCTTCCCCTTCCTTTCAGGAAGAAGTGGCTTCCTAAGGGCTCATGCAGTCAGAAAATTCCTATATAATTTGTTTTCACTTTATAGTTTAAAATATTGTTAATTTTCAGATCACAAAGGTTCCCCATATTCACCTATAAGTAGAAAAGTAATATCTAACATCATGTAATGAATTATTTCTTACCAGTTATTTGAGGTTATTGTATATCATGATGTTTCATTCCATTAGCACAGTGGTGCTAAACCAGGGGTGATTTTGCACCCAGGACATTTGGCAATGTCTGGAGACATTTTTGTTTTAACAGCTAGAGAATGCTACTAACATTTACTAGATAGAAGCCATGGATACTCCTAAACATCCTACAATGCACAGGACAGCCCCCACATCAAAGAATTCTCTGGCCCAAAATGCCGGTAGTGCTGAGATTGAAAAACCTTGCATTAGCATAAATAATGAATTGAGCATAAATCATGGCCTCTCTCATTCTTTCTGTAATTATAGTCTATGTTGATTCTTCATTTTCTGATTTTATAATTTTAAATCTAAAGTCATCCTAGATTAGATGTTACCTAATGTGCAACAGATGTGTACATCTTTTCTGTTTCTCAGATTCTAATCGTAAGATATTTAAAGTCATTTTATCATATAGTGTTGGCACTTGCTTTGCAAGTTTTCACCTTAATTAAAAACATACCAAAGGCAGCAGCAGGTCTGTTTTTCTTAAACTAAAATGATAAAGTGATTCTTAACTGTTCAGTGTACTTTGCTGCTTTGAAGTTTAACTTGACCCTATTCCATAGCCCACTGAGGCTGAAATTATATAGCCATCTGCCAGCTGGTAAAGTAGCAGCTGTTTAGGATGTTCAAGAGTTACTTTGCCAGATTGGAGGCAAGCAAGACCTATGTCTAAATTTCATCTTTACTGGACCTCCAGGCTCTTTAGGGCTATTAGTAACAGAATTTTTCTTTGGAAATTGGCAGTTAGATGATGAAGGTGGTTCCTGGTGGAAGTGAAGTCATGAAAAGTAGGTGACATGAACATCTCTGTATTGAGTGATTAAGTTTCAAGAAGATGAGAATTTTAGGGGGAAGACGAGAATAGATAGAGGTAGAGTCTAGTGATATCATATTATAATATTTGGCTTAACTTTTCATTTTAGAAACCCACACTGCTAAAACTACAGGGTAACACAACTAGTAGCTGGGAGATCAAGATTTGACTCCATCCAATCTGGCTCCAGTCTATGCTCTTAACCTTCACATTGTACTGCCTCTCAACTGCCATCCTCCCTTTCCCTTCCCACAACCCTCCTCACCCTCCATCTACAAGAGGAGGAACAGGTTAGAAAACGGAGAGAGAGGGGAAATGATGCATTCATTTTGGGAAATTCTGAGTGTGAGATGGTTGTGAATTACCAAGTTAAAATGTCTGGAAGATTATTTGATGTACTAATCTGGAGCTCAGGAAAAAGATTTAAGTTTGAGATTTGTAAATCATTAGTCAACAGCTGATATTTAAAGCTAGTGAGTTGTTCAAGGGATGAAGTGTAGAGTGAAGAGGAAAGGGAATAGAACCCTGGAGATTACCAACATTTAGGGAGCCCATAGAGGTGGAGGGGCTTGCAAAATAGACTAAGAAGTGACCAGAGAGATAAGAAAATCAAGATTAAAAATTCAGATTAGGGGCTGACCCCGTGGCCGAGTTGTTAAATTTGCGCTCCGCTGCAGGCGGCCCAGTGTTTCATCAGTTCAAAGCCTGGGCGCGGACATGGCACTGCTCATCAAACCACGCTGAGGCAGCGTCCCACGTGCCACAACTAGAAGGACCCACAACAAAGAATATACAACTATGTACTGGGGGGCTTTGGGGAGAAAAAGGAAAAAATAAAATCTTAAAAAAAGCAAAATTCAGATTAAAAGCCAAGGAGAAATGTATGGTTATTAATGTCAAATGTCTTAGGGGCCATTAATGGAAGTTAGGGCTAAAAAAGTGTCCATTGAATTGGATTAGAAAGTCACTCTTTTAAGAAGTTTTGTTGGAATACGGTTTGTTTACATAAAGATGTATACATGAGCTTCCACTTAGAAATAGATTAGTCACTCGTAAAATATTCATCAATTCAGGAACCTTTTAGAAAATAGGGTAATCTTTCCTGTTTCATTCTGATAACCATCTTATAAAGGAATCATTAATGAGCTAGGATTAGGGACAGTGATCTCTTCATACAGCAGTGTACAATCTTATGTGGTAATTCTGGTAGGAAAACAGGCATGTAAACATCTAACTACATATAGAAATAAACTTTTGGATGACCATTTTAGTAGATAAAGTCATTGTTGTGGGTTGAGTTGTCTTCCCCAAAAAGGCACGTTGAAGTCTTAACCTCTAATGCCTGTGAATACGACCTTATTTGGAAATAGGGTCTTTCCTGATGTCATCAAGTTAAGATGAAGTCATACTGAATTAGGATGGGCCCTAACCCAACATGACTGATGTCCTTATAAGAAGAGGTAAAGACAGAGAAACACGGGGGAGTCCACTGTGACAGCGGAGATTGGAGTGATGCCATCTACAAGCCAAGGAACACCCAAAGATTACTTCACTTCCACCAGGAACCACCTTCATCATCTAACTGCCAATTTCCAAAGAAAAATTATATTACTAATAGCCCTAAAGAGCCTGGAGGTCCAGGAAACTTAGAAGAGCGTAGGCATGATTCTCCTCTATAGGTTTCAGAGGGAGCACGGCCTTGCTGACACCTTGATTTTGAACTTCTAGCCTCCAGGACTGTGAGACAATAAATTTCTGTTTTTAAGCCACTCACTTTGTAGTACTTTGTTACTTGAGCCCTAGGAAACTAATACAGTCATCCATCATTATCTTGAATGACAATAAAGAAATTCAATAGGATTGAAGGTAACTCTGAGTTTTTAAAAAAATTAATCTTTTGAATAAAGCCTAAAGGTCTTGCTGAAATCCATTAATGTCTCTGGGCTCACCTGAATTCCTGACAAGAGAGAGACTGGTCTTTCCAATAGCAATGGTATTGTAAGTCAGACGAGTTGCCTGTTAGCTGGTGCATCCAGTAGTGATCTGGAACATGAACAATATTTTTGTATTTTAGATTATAGGCATACCCCGTTTTATTGTGCTTCGCAGATAGTGCTTTTTTTTTTTAACGAAGATTAGCCCTGAGCTAACATCTGCCACCAATTCTCCTCTTTCATGCCGAGGAAGACTGGCCCTGAGCCAACATCTGCGCCCATTCTCCTCTGCTTTATAATAAGCGGTGCCAGGTCCGCACCTGGGATCCGAACTGGCGAACCCCCGGCTGGCCAAACCGGAATGCATGAACTCAACCACGTGCCACCGGTCCGGCCCACAATGGTGCATTTTTAATAAGACTCCCACCAGCAAAAATAGTACGACTTGCTGAAGGCTCAGATTGATGGTTAGCATTTTTTAGCAATAAAGCATTTTTTAATTAAGGTATGTACATTGTTTTTTAAGACATAATGCTGTTGCATACTTAATAGACTACAGATAGTGTAAATATAACTTTTATATGTATTGGGAAACCAAAAAATTTTTGTGATTCACTTTATTGCAATGGTCTAGAACTGAACCAGCAGTATGTCCAAGTTATGCCTCTAATTGTCTATAGCCTGAATTGATGCTTCTGTTTTCTTTGTTTCATAATGAATTTTGTTGATATTATATCATCTACCTAATAAATGTTCTTTGGGAAAGTTGCAGTGGTTTTAATTGGATTAAAGCAATAGTTCTTTTCCTTGAAGAAGTGATGTAGTTGCGGGACAGCAGATAGCTCTGCTAGACAACGGAGGGATATTTGTTAGGTTTCCTTGCTTACAATGTCTGCTATGCCTCCAGATTTTCTCCTGTAAGATGAAAACTATGGGTATTTCCCATAAAAAATGCACATATCCACCTGTACTAAATTTCACAGCCTCTAGATTTAGAACCCCTGGAACAGAGATTAAGACTAAAGTTCAGTTCATAAGAGGCAGTGTCTATAGTGGTTGTGGTCGAGCAGAGGATAGTGAGCAACTCTTGGAGGGAAGAGCAAAGATGCTCTTTGTGGTAACATTCTCCTGACTAGGACCATGGCCTAGGTCCTAAAGTTTTCTACTCTAGGGCCTGGGCCTACCCTAAATTGATGTCTGGGCATTTTTCAATTGTTGATTTTAATTAATATTTTTTTTCCTGTTAGATCATTGAATTTTTAGCAAAGGCTTAAATTTGTTATTTTCTGAGGAAAAGTATTATAGAGATAGAGATAATGTATTACAAATAAGGAGAAAGAATATAACTTAAGGGAAATTGTTTACAAGTGAACTTGTGTTTTCCAAACTGATAACTGGTTGTATTCATTCTCAGGAACATTTGTAGATGTGGTTACATGGAGTTTATGGCTATGATCATAGACATCAGATATGTACAAATTAATCAAAAGAAGTATCAATTCTAGGAAGTGTCCACCCATCTATTCTCTGTGATGAGCATATGTGTCAGTACTGTATGTGTGTAGGGAATGGAAGATCACCCTCCACATCCTCACTTGTCCCACCAAGTTCTTTAATTTAATAATGAGCGTGGGGATGGGAGTCAACTCTAATTTGATTAAAAATACAGCCACCTGGCAAAAGAGAGTAAGTGCAATCTCAGTTGCAATTAACCTAGCCAATGGGTTATAAGCAGTAAGACTCCATGTTAACTACTGTGTTTTCATTCAAAAAGATATAATTTGTACTGAGCATTCACCCATTGTGGTTTGGGAGAGTTTTGTCACCTGATCTTCTGAGTTGATCTATGGGCTGTGACTAACATTAAAAAAAAAGAAGAAATATTGGTATATTAGTATATTGCACATAGTAGGAAAAAATATTGTTTCATGAAGTTTTTATTTCACTTACAGGTATATGTATGTGTGTATTAGCCTGCCCTAGTGGTCTAGTGGTTAAGATTTGGCAGTCTCACTGCTGTGGCCCAGGTTTGTTTTCCAGTCTGTCAGTTGTCATACTGTGGCGATTGTGTGTTGCTGTGATGCTCAAAAGCTATCCCACCAGCAGGATCACACATGGTGGACGCGTTTCAGCAAAGCTTCCAGACTCAGAAAGACTAGGAAGAAGGACCTGGCCACCCACTTCCGAAAAAATTGTCCATGAAAATCCTATGAATGGCAGTGGAGCATTGTGGAGTATGTCTGATATAGTGCCAGAAAGTAAGAGGATAGTGGGGGAAAAAATGGGCAGGGTTCCTCTCTGCCATACACAGAGTCGCTTGGAGTCAGAATTGACTCTTTGGAACTAACAAATGTGTGTACTGTGTCATGACAAAAAAGCATTTCTTACACTTTTTGTAAATTAACTATAAAATGGCGCATTATTGGTAGCACATCTTTGGTAATAGTGATAATAAATTGGCCTTTTTCATGAAAAGTATATTTTATCTTGAAAAAGAGATCTCATTTAGTTCTTGGCCTTGTGATTTGCAACACTGCATGGTCTATCTTTTGAATTTGTGAGCTCCTGAAAACACAGATCATCTATCAGAGATGCTACATGTGAGATGAATTCCTGCTTTTTTATGGAAAATTTGACTTCTCTGGTTCTTTCCAAGTAGTATTTTGTAATTCTAACTTATTTATGGTCCTATTCCTAGAAAATGTTGTATTCTTTTTGTACAGTTTCTCCAGTTATACTGAAAATAACCTCAGCTTGAATTGGTTTTGTCGAACTTGGCAGTTTTGCAAGAACCATGTCTATAGAATTCTTTATTGGGTCATTGCAAAATATTTTGTCTTGCAGTAGGAATTGTGCTTCACTCAGCTTGCTTTTTCTTAATTTCCATGCTTTCCCTTATTTTCCAAAGGGAAAATTCTTCTTTTTAGTAAGTTAGCATCTCTTTTAGGGCTTCCTTCAAAAGCCATAAATTTACCTCTTAGTAATTTCAACTGATTGTTTGTATCTTTTCCTCTTCTATTTTTAGTTGTTGCAAATTTTAACCTGTTAGGTATTGTTTTGTAAAAGTGGTTTTTATTCATGTGTGATATTCTTTTCTACAACAGCTTTATGAGAAATAATTTACCTACCATATAATTCACCCATCTAAAATGCAGAATTCAGTGGTTTTTAGCATATCTACAGAGTTGTTCAAGTGTCACCACAGTCAATTTTAGAACGTTTTTATCACCCCCAAAAGAAATCCCATACCCATTAGCAGTAATTCTTCATTCACTCCTTCCTCCAGCCCCTGGCACCCAGTAATCTACTTTCTGTCTCTAAGAATTTGCCTATTCTGGGCATTTCATATAAATGGAATCATAGAATATGTGACCTTTTGTGTCTGGTTTCTTTCAGTTAGCATAATGTTTTCAAGGTTCATCCATGTTGTAGCATGTATCAGTAATTAATTTGTTTTTATTGCCTAATATTCCATTATGAATAGACCACATTTTGTTTATCCATTCATCAATTGATGGACATTTAGGTTGTTTACACTTTTTAACTATTATGAGTAATGTGGTTATGAATATTCATATACAAGTTTTTGTATGAACATACGTTTTTATATCTCTTGGATATATACCTAGGATTGGAATTGCTGGATCATATTGGTTGAGCTGTAAAACTTTTTATATTCTGGATACTAGTCTTTTTTGAGCTATATAATTTGCAAATCTTTTTCTCATTCTGTGAATTGTCTTTTTTACTTTCTGCCTGTCATATTTTGAAGCATAAAAGTTTTTAATTTTAATGAAATCCAAACAATGTATTTTTCGTTTTGTTATTGTGCTTTTTTGGTGTTATATCTAAGAAATCTAAGGTCATAAAGAGATCTGCATATGTTTTCTTCTGAGAGTTTTGTATCTTTAGCTTTTACGTTTAGAGTCTATGATCCATTTTGAGTTAATTTTTTTTAAGATTTTATTTTTTTCCTTTTTCTCTCCAAAGCCCCTCAGAACACAGTTGTATATTCTTCGTTGTGGGTCTTTCTAGTTGTGGCATGTGGGACGCTGCCTCAGCGTGGTTTGATGAGCAGTGTCATGTCCGCACCCAGGATTCGAACCAATGAAACACTGGGCTGCCTGCAGCAGAGCGTGCGAACTTAACCACTCGGCCACGGGGCCAGCCGCTGAGTTAATTTTTTTATATGGTGTGAATTGGGAGATCCAACTTCATTCATTTGAATGTGGATATCCAGTTGTGCATGGATATCTAGTTCAGCCACTTGTTGGAAAGGCTAACTTTTTTCTCCTTTGAGTTGTCCTGGCACCCTTTTCAAAAATCAATTGACTATATACATGTAAGAGTTTACTTTTGAACTGTTAATTAATTTCATTGATATATATGCCTGTCTTTATGCCAGTACCACACTGGCTTGATTACTGTTGCTTTGTAGTAAGTTTTGAAATCAAGGAATGTGAGTCCTCCAATTTTGTTCCTTTTCAAGATTATTTTGGCTATTCGGAGTCCCCTGCATTTCCATGTCAATTCTGCAAGAAAGCAGCTGATAGTTGATAGGGATTGCATTGAATATGTGCATCAGTTTGAGGAATATTGCCATTTTAGCAATATTAAGCCTTCCAATCCATTAACATGGATGTCTTTCTATTTATGTAGTTCTCCTTCAGTGTCTTTCAGTGATATTTTGGCCTTTTTAGTGTCTCTTTTGCTATATTCCTAACGTATTCTTTTTGATGCTGTCGTAAATGGAATTATTTTCTTAATATCACTTTTGGATTGTTCATTCTAGTGTATAGAAATTCGGTTGATTTTTGTATATTGATCTTATATTCTGCAAGCTTGCTGAACTCATTTATTAGCTCTAACAGTTTTTTTGTGATTCCTTTGTATTTTCTATCTACAAGACCATGTCACTTGCAAATAGATACAGTTTTACTTCTTCCTTTCTAATCTGGGTGCCTTTTCTTTCTTTCTTTCTTTCTTTTCTTTTTTTGGGCTAGAATCTCCAGTACAATGTTCAATGGAAGTAGAGGAGCTGACATCTTTGTTTTGTTCCTAATCTTGGAGGGAACTTTTTCAGTTTTTCACCGTTAAGTATGCTGTTAGTTGTGGGTTTTTCATAGATGCCCTTTATCAGGTTAAGGGAGTCCCCTTCTATTTCTAGTTTGTTGAGTGTTTTAATCGTGAAGAGATGTATATTTCTTAAGATGTTAAATAAACATTGAGGGCTGACCTGGTGGCGCAGTGGTTAAGTTCACGTACTCTACTTCAGTGGCCTGGGGTTAGCCGGTTTGGATCCCAGGCATGGACCTAGGCGCTGCTGCTCAAGACATGCTGTGGCAGGCATCCCACATATAAAGCAGAGCGAGATGGGCATGGATGTTAGTTCAGGACCAATCTTCCTCAGCAAAAAGAGGAGGATTGGCAGTGAATGTTAGCTCAGGGCTAATCTTCCTCAAAACAAGCAAACCAACAAACAAAAAACACATTGAGTTAGTATTTATATATTTTCCCGCATATAAAATAATCATAATATTAGTCATTTAAACTTTTCTCTGTTTTCTTTCTTTCTTTGAAAGAAAAGCAGAGATGACAACAGGAGAGTTATTTGCAATAAGTATCTTTTTGAAATTAAAAACTATTGATTACTGTGGAATAGTCATTAATTTACTTCATTTGAAAATTACAAAATATATTGAAAGTGGGATAATGGAAATGTTTTCTTGAGAGAGTCACACACAACTTATCTGGGTCAACCTCTCGTTAAGAAAGGGCATTACTATCAGTGAACTTCAAAATTATTATTTTCTTCAAATTTCAATGATTCTGTGATTTTACAGCTCAGATGTATTATATAGCTCCCTCAACATGAAACCCTGTATCCATTAGAAGTTAATCTCTGTTCCCTTATCCCAGCCATCGGCATCTACCAGTTTACTTTCTGTCTCTATATCTTCACCCATTCTGAAGGTTTTTTTTTTTTTTTAAAGATTTTATTTTTTCCTTTTTCTCTCCAAAGCCCCCCAGTACATAGTTGTGTATTCTTCGTTGTGGGTTCTTCTAGTTGTGGCATGTGGGACGCTGCCTCAGCGTGGTCTGATGAGCAGTGCCATGTCCGCGCCCAGGATTCGAACTGACGAAACACTGGGCCGCCTGCAGCGGAGCGCGCGAACTTAACCACTCGGCCACGGGGCCAGCCCCCTCTGAAGGTTTTTTATAAAGGGAACCATATTAATTTGTGGTCTTTTATGACTGACCTCATGGTTCATCCATGTTATAGCATATATCAATACTTACTTTTTTTTTATTGTGGGAAAAAACACATAGCATAAAATTCTCCCTCCCAACAATTTGCAAGTGTGCAACGACATGCACATTGTAGTGCAGCAGGTCCCCAGAGCTCCCCTATCCTGCATGACTGAAACTCTAAACCCACAAAACAACACCTTCCCACCTTCCTCTAGGCCCTGGCCATCACCATTCTACTTTCCATTTCTATGAGTTTGGCTGCTTTAGACTCTTCATATAAGTCGAATCATACAATATTTGTGTTTTTGTAACTGCTTTATTACTTTTAGCATAATGTCCTCAAGGCTCATCCATGTGATAGTATATGACTGGATCTCCTTCCTGTTTTAAGACTGCATAACATTCCATTGTATGTATATACCACATTTTCTTTATCCACTCATCTATTGATGAACATTTAGATTGCCTCTACCGCTTGGCAATTATGAATAATGCTGCAAGGAACGTGAATGCTATGGACTGAATTGTGTCCCCTCAAAATGTATATGTTGGAGCCCTAACCCCCAGCGTGACTGCATTTGGAGACAGGGCTGGTGAGGAAGTCATAACGGTTAGGGTGGGACTCTACTCTGATAGGGTGGTGTCCTTAGAAAAAGAATAGATAGAGGAGCTCGCTCACTCTCTGCCATGTGTGGACACAATGAGAAGATGGCTGTCTCAAGCCAGGAAGAGAGCCCTCACTAGAGAACCGAATCTGCTGGCACTTTGAGCTTGGACTTCCAGCCTCCAGAACTGTGAGGAATAAGTTTCTGTTGTTTGAGTCATCCAGTCACTGGTATTTTGTTACAGCAGCCCGAGCTGACTAATATACTGGGTGTGCAGATATCACTTTGAGATTCTGCTTTCAATTCTTATATACCCAGAAGTGGGATTGGTGGGCCATACAGTAGTTCTATTTTAAATTTTTTGAGGAACCTTCATACTGTTTTCCATAGCAGCTGTACCATTTTACATTCCCACCAACAGTGCCCAAGAATTCCAGTTTCTCCAAATTCTTGGCAACACATTGTTTTCTGTTTTGTTTGTTTGTTTTGTTTTTTTATAGTGGCCATCCTAACAGGTATGAGGTGATATCTTGTGGTTTTGATTTGCGTTTCCTGATGATTAGTGATACTGAGCATCTTTTCCTATGCTTTTTGGCTACTTGTGTATCTTCTTTAGAGAAATGTCTATTCAAATCTTTTTCCCATTTTTAAATTGGGTTATTTCGTTTTAGTTATTCAGTTGTAGGAGTTCTTATCATATTCTCGATATTAACCTCTTATCAGATATATGATTTGCAAATATTTTCTCCCATTTTGTAGGTTACCTTTTCATTGTTGATGATTTCCTTTGCTTGGCAGAAGTTTTGAAGTTTGATGTAGTCCCATTTGTCTATATATACTTTTGTTGCCTATTCTTTTTTGTGTTGTATCCATGAAATCATTGACAAATCCGATATCATGAAGCTATTCTCGTATGTTTTCTTCTAGGAGTTTTATAGTTTCAGGTCTTACATTTAGGTTTTCAATCCATTTTGAATTAATGTTTGTATGTGGTGTAATATAAGGAAGGGTCCAACTTCTTTCTTTTGCATTTGGATATCCAGTTTTCCCAGCACCATTTATTGAAAAGACTGTTCTTTCCCCATTGTGTAGTCTTGGCATGCTTGTTGAAGATCATTTGACCATACGTGTGAGGGTTTATATCTGGGCTTTCTATTCTGTCTTATTGGTCTATGTATTTGTCTTTATGCTGGTACCATACTGATTGGATTATTGTGGCTTTGTAATGTTTTGTAATCAGAAAGTGTGAGGCTTTGTTCTTCTTTCTCAGAAGTGTTTTGACTGTTTGGGGTCCTTTGAGATTCCATATGAGTACTTCACTTTTTTTTTATTATCCAAAAATCCATTGTATGGCTATATCACATTTTATTTATCCATTCATCGGTTGATAAAGACTTGGGTTGTTTTCAAGTTTTTTCTCTTATGACTAATGCCACTATGAACATTTGTGTACAAGTTTTTTGTGGATGTGTGTTTTCAATTCTCTTGGGTACACATCTCGGAGAATAATTGCTGGGTCGCATGGTAACTCTATGTTTAACCTTTTGAAGATCTGCCAGACTGTTTCTCAAAGCGACTGCACCATTTTATATTCCCACTAGCAATATATGATGATTCCAGTTTCTCTACATCCTTGCCAACACTTTTTATTGTCATTTTCATTATAGCCATCCTAGTGGGTGCCATTGTAATTTCCTGAATGTATCACATAAAAAGATTTTTCAAGATTGTTGCAAGAAAGAATGTGCCTTTCTGTTTACTTATATTTCCAAATAGGGGATATTTCTACTGTTGATACATCTGTGACTACTATCTCAGAAGATATACTGCATTATAATACCCTTAGAGCAGGGTTTTTCTACCTTGGCATTATTGACATCTTGTGCCAGATAATTTTTTTGTGTGGGGAATTGTAAAATTTTTAGCTGCATCACTAGCTTCTACTCACAGATGCCAGTGGCACCAGTACCCGCAGTTGTGACCAAATTGTCTCCAAACATTGCCAGATATCCTCTGGCGGGTAAAATTGCTCCTGGTTGAGAACTTCACTGCCTTAGAAAAAGATAGTATTTTTCTTTGTTCATATCCTTTTTATCAGTCTAGATTTTGCTGTTTTGTGATTCACAATAATATTTAACTTTGCTCAGCAAAATTTTACAAAATTTAAATTTTTCAAAAAGGACAAATGGGTTTTTGCTTTATAATCTTGCTTAAAAATTCTCAGGGCAGTTTTTCCTTAATGAGTTTGAACTTAGATTCAGAGAATAGAAATAAAGTATCTTTGTTTTATATTTTTTCTTTAGAAACTTTATTTTTGAAATAAAGATTTTTGGGCATATGTGCCTGTGAAGAAATTTTTAGAATTATATAACCCTAGAAGTTGAGTTAGATAGGACCTTAAAGAAAGTTTAATGTAACATTTTTTGATTGTTTAGAATGAAACCTGGAGAAATTATGTAATTTGTTTCAGGTGATTTTGTAACCTAATTGGTGACAGAGATAGTACCACAAGACCTATGATGTGTTGTTTTTTGGGGGAGGAGTTTTGTTTGTTTGTTTCTTTCTTTTGCTGAGGAATATTTGCCCTGACCTAACATTTATGCCGATCTGCCTCTATTTTGTGTGTGGGTCACCACCACAACATGGCTGCCATTGTGTGGTATAGATCTGCACCTGGGAACCCAACTCGGGCCACCAAAGCAGAGCGTGCTGAACTTAACCACTAGGCCATGGGGCTGGCCCCTGTTTGTTTGTCTTTTAGTGATAAAATTAAGTTTATTTAATATATGGAAATGGAAAGATTACTTTACTTTTGGGTAAAAGTTGATTTATAGTCTCACTTCATATTATATATACAAATAAATGATGGATTAAAGTGATATACAGTAAAAAAAAATAGTAGAAAAAAACAGTTGGACAATGAGAAAAGAAAAGTCATTATTTTAGGGGAGTGAAAATACTCTGTATGATCCTATAATGCTGGATACATGTCATTATATATCTGTCCAAACCTGTAGAATGTACAACACCAAGAGTAAACCTAAGGTAACTGCAGACTTTGGGTGATTGTGATGTGTCAATGTAGGTTCGTCAGTTGTAATAAATGTACCACTTTGCTGGGGGATGTTGGTCATGAGGGAGGCTGTGCATGGGTGGGCTCAGAGGGTATATGGGAAATCTCCGTACCTTCCTCTCAATTTTACTGTCAACTAAAACTGTTCTAAAAAATAAAATCTTAAACCCAGGAGGAATTAATCAAACTTTTTTTAAAAAATAGAGGTGCACACATCAAATCTCTGGAAGGAAAAGGCCTTTCTGTATTTAGTGTGATGGGAGAATTAAAAAGAAAATGTTGATAGATTGACAATGTAAAAGTTCAGCCTTTGCTTTTTTTTTTTTTGTTTTTTTGGAAGATTATTCCTGAGCTAACATCTGCTGCCGATCCTCCTCTTTTTGCTGAGGAAGACTGGCCCTGAGCTCACATCTGTGCCCATCTTCCTCCACTTTATATATGAGATGCCTACCACAGCATGGTTTGCCAAGTGGTGCCATGTCTGCACCTGGGATCCGAACCGGTGAATCCCGGGTCGCCAAAGCGGAACGTGTGCACTTAACCACTGCACCACTGGGCTGGCCTCGAGCCTTTGCTTTTTAACAAAATAAAACTTCTGTGTTCCATTACATCATTAGGAAGACTTGTTCTTTTGATTCCTAGTTCAGTGCTTTCTCCATTACACCATGTTTTATTCAAGCAATAAGCTCTTCCCACCCAGTTTAATTTGTTGTGTTCTTTCGGGAACAGATCATATTGTGAAATATATAGTTGTCTATATAATTAAGTAGTTTGGTAGGAATTTATATATGAATGAACAGCTGAGTTCAATAAAAGCCTAGGGGTTGCTTGTAAGAATTTATATTCCTAGATATCTAGGAGTGTGGAGATATATATACTGTATATTGATGTGGATATACTTATTAAAATGACATTTGAGCAAATAGCATGTATATTTTACTTAGGACTTTGGGAGATGTTTAGTGGGGTTTGTTTTAGCTGGGTAATAGATGGTAGGTTATGGCTGGGTTGTCTTTTTTTTTTTCCCATGTAGATTATTAAAGTTTAATTTACTTAAAAATAAAACTCACCCTTTTAAGTATTCAACTTGTTAAATTTTGGCAAGTGAATACCATTGTGTAACTACCACCACAATCAATAAGAACATTTTCATCATCCTCAAAATTTTCTGTCTTGCCTGTTTACCTTTGCTTCCTACTCTCTCATGCCTTGCTCCAGACTACCATTGACGTGTTTTCTGTCTATGATTTTATCTTTAGTATTTCGTGTATGTGAAATTAATTTATTATTATAATAAATTAACTAATGTAGAATTAACTGTTCGTTTAGAAATATATCTTATGCTTCTTCCTCTTTAAACTAAATGACTTTCATAGTGAATTAGACATTTTTGTATTTGTCTCTAGTATTTCATACAGAAATCATACATTGTGCATTCTTTGGTGTCTGACTTATTTCATTAGCATATGTTTTTTAGATTTACCTATGTTGCATGTATTTGTAGTTCATTCATTTTTGTTGCTGAGTAGTAGTCTTTAGGCTAATGTGAGTAATGCTGCTGTGAATGAATATCATATATACTGGTCTTTGTGTGAGCATATGTTTTCATTTCCTAGAATACTTATGAGGGAAATTCCTGAGTGGCATGGTAAGCTTTTATTTACGTTTATAAAAAAACTGCCCCAAACTTTCCCAAAGTGGCCATATTGTTTTGCATTTTCACCAGCAATTTATGAGAGTTCCAAACGCCTCACATGCTTGCCTAGGTTGTTTTTTGTGTTTATGTTTATTTTTTTAATAATTTTTTATTTAAAGTTTTTTTTTTTAAAGATTTTTTATTTTTATTTTTTTTCCTTTTTCTCCCCAAAGCCTCCTGGTACGTAGTTGTATGTTCTTCGTTGTGGGTCCTTCCAGTTGTGGCATGTGGGACGCTACCTCAGTGTGGTTTGACGAGCAGTGCCATGTCTGCGGCCAGGATTCGAACCAACGAAACACTGGGCCGCCTGCAGCGGAGCGCATGAACTTAACCACTAGGCCACGAGGCCAGCCCCTGTGTTTATGTTTTATATATGTAATTATATCATGATTTTTGAAGGCTTTAGAAGGCTGTATGTGAAACTCTTTTGGGTAGAAATGTTTTTATAGAGGTTGCCAGTGTTTCTTTTAGAGCACTAGAAATGTATTCAATATAACTTTGGATCAAATAATCCACTCTTTTATTTAACCCTCTTTACCCCTAGAATTACCTGTTTACCCCTAGAGTTAACTTTCTACTTGGAATAAGAGCTTATGAGTTTTAAACTTTAGAAACCAAAACCAAATAACTTTCTTAGCGAGTTAAACGTTTTTTTTCTTTCCTTTTTTTTTTTTTTTTTGAGGAAGATTAACCCTGAGCTAACATCTGTCACCAATCCTCCTCTCTTTGCTGAGGAAGACTGGCCCTGAGCCAACATCCGTGCCCATCCTCATGTACCCTTTGTGGGACACCTGCCACAGCATGGCCTGACAAGTGGTGTGCAGGTCCGTGCCCGGGATCAAAATCAGCGAACTCTGGGCTGCTGAAGCAGAATGTGCAAACCCAACCGCTGTGCCACTGGGCTGGCCCCGTGAATTAGACATTTTTAAAACAGTAGTAAATATATGACATCCTTGCTACATTCCATCACCAGATACTTCAAGATTGTGTCTCAATCCTTTTATTATAGGTATCCTTCAAGATACACAAACAATTTTATATAAAGAATTTTAAATTTGAGAAAAATAATACACTAGTGAGGGAATTCTATATGATTCACTATGCACAATAATTTTTAATTTCTAGAATTTTGCATTAGCTTCTGTTTTTGCTAGTCAATAGTCTAGCAAATAGATAAACCATAATGATGGGCCTATTAGGCTTTCAGTTTTGATATCATTTTAGTTTAATATAATAGTGTATTAACAATACCAACTCATAATCCCACCACATTTTGGAATATATCCTTCTAGACCTTTTTTACGCAAACATGCACACACACACTTACACGTTAATTTAAAAAATGGGATTATGTCGTTCCAATGTTTAATATGGTCTTTTCCATTTAAAAATATATTGTACTTATTTTTTTTCCCATCTCAGCAAATCAAATCTAAACAGTTTTTCATGGGTGCATAGTATTTTATTTTTGAATATGCGGTGATTTTGATAACCTAAATGTTTATTGGTAGAGAACTGATTATTCCCAATTTTTACTATTATAAATAATATTTCAATAAGCATGCTTATACATATTTATATATTTGTTCTTTATTTCCTTAGAAATTTGAAAGAGAATTTGGGGGCTTAAGAGCATCCACATTTAAAATTTTTATATAAAGCACCAAGTTGCTCTCCAGGAAAGCTGTGGCAAATTATGTAAAGAATATTTTTAAGATATTCTGAAATTTACTCTCTTTGTGAGAGTAGCTACTGAGAATGACCACTGAATACAATATGGGAGGAAAAACTGAGTCGTCCAAAGCCTTACTATGAAGTTCTTATATATTCATTTGTTTATGATTTTATGATGTCTATTTCCATCACTTAGAATATAAGCAACTTGAGAGTAGAGGCACTATTATGTAACGTATATATGCTATATATTGTTCCCACCACATCTCCAGATTTAGAACAGTGCCTGGCATATAACAGGCACTTAATAAATATTTGACTAACTCTTTAATGAATGATTGTTATACAGGCCCCAGGATATATAAACCTCTTAGAGGCTTGAGCCTGGCTTAGCAGGTTTCCTACCATTTACTGTTGTTGTGAATTAGGAGAGAACAATGTATCTCATTGCTGTTTAGGGGAAGTTTGGATTACCTGACACATTTTCTCAGCTCAGAGTTGTTGTTGAGTGTGTATGTTTGTTTGTGTTTTAATTAGCTTTTGGTTGCCTTTCTCTTAAGGCATCTATGCAGAAAAAGAGTTAACATAGCAAGTTTGCTATCCTTAGATCGGCTTACAAGATTGTCCTTTGGCTGGCATGTTTGAAACTGGATTTAGGGAGTGTTCCTACCATTTCATAACTGATAAGAGTGGATTACTATTCCTAAACTGTTTGTACAAACAATATGGTTTATGTTGAGCACCTCCTTTTCTTTTGGAAGTCTGGAGTTTTGGTATATGCCATGCAGAGGATGCCGACGTGACCAGCCCTCCAATAAAAACTTTAGACACCGAGTCTCTAATGAGCTTCCTTGGTTAGACAACATTTCACATGTGTTGTCACAATTCATTGCTGGAGGAATTAAGTGCATCCTATATGACTCCATGGGGAGAAGAAATCTCTTGGAAGCTTGTACCTCGTTTCTTCTGGACATCATCTCATATCGCTTTTCCTTTCACTGATTTTGGTTTCTACTGTTTTGCTGTAATAAACTGTAGCTGTGAGTATGAGGATGCACTGAGTCCTGGGAATCCTCCCAGTGAATCACCAAACCCTCGGGTGGTTTCAGGGACTCCAATGTAGCATCAAATTCAGGAACATCCTAAGGAGGCACCTTATGAAGACTATAATCTTCTTCCCTCTCTGCTCTCTCTTTGACATTAGGGGAATGCTCAGCAGAATGACTGTTTACTCTGTTGCAATCTGGATGTTGAAATAGATAAATTAAGGGATAATTATTTCATTTTTGAAAGGATTGGAAAAATAAGAAACTTCCTTGATTTATTATTTATATTTAATATAATATATTGATATATTATTTATTATGATTGAATTTAGAAATTTGAGTTTACGCAAAATTTTAGAGATTTATGTTAGCTTAAGGCAGTCTGTTCTTCATATATTTCATAATAGAATTGTAGTGATATTCTGAAATCACAATTGTGTTTGTCCTGAGAAGTTTGTGTTCTAGGAAAGGGATACTGTTGCTTCAGTTATTCAGTTATTTGCCCCATTACTGCAAGGTTCCTGTGTTGTTTATTTTAAATAGTTCATTTTGACACTTAGATAAGCAGAAGCCAAACACACAAGCATACCCAGAATTAGTCCCTGAACTTTGTTCCAGGGTAAAGATAAGGCATTTAGACTTCTCCAGTACAGATAAATATATTACAGCTACTGAAAAATGGATGTTATGTGATTCTTGGATTTAGATAGACAGTGAAAGTCTTAAAAAAATTTCCTGCCAAAAAAACTTAGGGAAAATTTATATTCATCCATACAACCTGCTTTTAAGAGCATTATAGATTAGGCATAAGAGTCTTTGACTCAGTAAAACATCTCTATATATCATTTGTTCACAACATGGATGAAAAATGCCTCTGAACTATGTTGTCCTGTTCTTGTACAGCTTTATATTGTGTTCCTGCCTTTTTAAAAATGGACTTAGTTGCAGTATAAACTGCATGTGTGGGGTTGGCCTGGTGGCACAGCGGTTAAGTTTGCATGTTCCGCTTCAATGGCCTGGGGTTTGCTGGTTTGGATCCCGGGTGCGAACATGGCACCACTTGGCAAGCCATACTGTGGTAGGCGTCCCACATATAAACTGGAGGAAGATGGGCATGGATGTTAGCTCAGGGCCAGTCTTCCTCAGCAAAAAGAGGAGGATTGGCAGCAGATGTTAACTCAGGGATAACCTTCCTCAAACAAAACCAAACAAACTGCATGTGTTTAAACCGTACAATTTGATGAATTTTTGTAATTGTATATATTCCTGAAAACCCACCATCACAATCAGCATACCAAACATTTTCATAATCCTATTAAGATTACTTGTACCCATTTGTAGTCTGTTTTTCCCTCTGCCCCTAGCACCAGGCAACCACTTATCTGCTTTAGATTACTTTTTTCCCCTACAATTTCATATATGTGGAATCATATGGTATGTTCTCATGTGTAGTATCTTTCACTCAGCACAATGGAGATGAGATTCATGCATATTGTTGCATATATCAGTAGTTTACTCATTTTATTGCTCAGTAGTAGTATATGAATAAATTACATTTTGTTGACCCATTCACCAATTTACGAACACTTGGATTGTTACCATTTTGGGGTTATTGTAAAGAAAGCTGCCTTTGTACTGGTTTTTGCATGGACATAGGGTTTCATTTTGCTGTTGTGCCCTACCTTTTGTTGTTTAAAACAAATTGGTTCTAGTAATACTTCTTATCTTTGGCAAAAAATAGGGGAAGGAAACATATCATTCACTTATTCCATAAACATATATTGAATGCTGGTATAGTACCACATGCTGAAGACACAGTGATGAACAAAAACTCAGTCCCTGCTCTCATAAGCCAGGCACATTACTAGTAATAACAAGGATGGAGACTGTGAATTATAGAATGCTATGGAGCGTATGATAGGGGTTCCCCCCTCACTGGTCTATGGTGAGTAGGGAAAGATTTTTTGAAGAACAAATATTAAGATGAATATGAGTTGAATAAATGCGACCTTCTGGGTAAAGGGAATAGAATGCATGAAGGCTTTTAGGTGAGAAAGAGAAAACTACTCTATGGCTGCTACCTGGATGAAGCTGGAAAGGTTTGCAGTTGCTAGATCATGTAGGTCCTCATATACCCTCTTAAGGATTTTGGAAATGAAAGTCAAACAAGGAAGTGTCGTGGCCAAATTGTGTAAGTAAGTACTTTATAGTCTTTTCAGTTCCGGAAATTATACCTGACATCTTTAATTATGTTGATTAGTTTTAATCATAAGTTTTGCTAAGGAATGCTGTTAGGATGATGAGCAGAGTGTTAGAATAAGACTGAAACCACTACCCATTTTATTTCCCTATTTATTTCTGATTAAGTAGTATGTAAATATCAAGATACTACTGGAATACTAATGTTTTAAAGTTCTGTTTGTATAAGAAAAGGCTATTTGCAGGAAATAAATTTGGCGAGAGGCCTGGTTATATAATGCTTGGTTACAGTCTGATAATCTTTGGTAACCACTTGTAAGGTACCAAGCACTCTTTTATAGTACTTACTCTTAGGCTAGGAAAAGGAAGTCTTTTTGTGCGAGTAGGGTTGTCATAACAGTCTACAATTGTGCTTTAAAGAATAAAAGCAAAAAGTGAGTATAATCTCAAACTATTTTTGTTTATATATAGTGCTTGGTATATTTCTGTAACCTGCTGGAGCTGCGCTATCTAAAATGTCACTAGCCACATATGGCCTATATTAGTCACCTTGAGCTACCATAACAAAATACCATAGACCCAGTGGCTTAAACAATGTGAATTTATTTCTCACAGTTCTGGAGGCAGGGAAGTTCAAGTTCAAGGTGCCGGGTCATTCAGTTCCCCAGTAAGGGCTCTATTCCTGGTTTGTAGACAGCAAACCTTCTGGCTATGTCCTCACGTGGCAGAGGGAGGTGGAAGAGAGAGGAAGCAAGCTATCTGGTTTCTCTTTTCATAAGGGCACTGATCCCACCATGAAGGCCTCATCCTCATGACCTCAACTAAACCTAATTACCTCCCAAAGGCCACATCTCTAAATACTATCAAAGTGGAGGTTAGGGCTTCAGCATTTGAATTTTGGAGGGGGGGACACAGTTTTCAGTCCATGGCAGTGGCTATTTAAATTTACGTTTAAATTAATTAAACAAAATAAAAAATTGAATTCTTCCGTTGCATTACCCATATTTAAATTGCTTAATAGCTGTATACAGTTATGCACTACTTAACGATGGGGATACAGTCTGAGAAATGTGTCATTAGGTGATTTGATCATTGTGCGAACATCATAGGGTGTACTAAAGGGAAACAAAATTTGCCGCTCCAGAATGTCTCTCTTTAACATGAGGATTGTTTTAGGCTGATTATTTTTAAGAAACAAGACTCAGTTTTTCTTGTTACCTCCTCCTTAACTGCCTAAAAGAATGCAGATGAAAAAATCTGTCTCAGGAAGCAAGCTATCCGCTTAGCATAACATGAATGAGGTGGTAGACAGGGAAGAGCTTAGAAAAGCCTATTTGTTGGGCTCCCCTCTGTGTTCTTCTGTTTCTTTGTGGCCAACATTTGCTCTCCAGACATTTGCTCCTTTTCACCTACCTGTGAATTACGTTCCTTCCCTTTGAAGTCCTTGACTCTCCCCACCCCCAACATCTTTTGTCTTTAGCTGAGAATGGTATTTACGGTGAGGGCTTCATGATTTTGGCAAGTCAGTTTTCCCAGGTTTCTCCTATGCATACATGTTATGAAACTTTTGTCTGTTTGTCTCCTGTTAATTTGTCTCATGTCATGTTAATTTATCTCATTGTCTCCATGTTTGGAGGCCTTTCAGGATCATTATGGAGTATGTGAAAGAGGTTAATCCTGTTTTGGGTAAGAGGCAAGGCTGTGATTGCTTCTAACTGAGGGTCTGCTTTCCTCAGTAGAAATTCACTATAATGAACCCTTTGAAAAAGTAGAGGTTTTGTTTGTGATTAGTTTCATTTTAAAGTTTTTTTTTAAACTCTACCAATTGCTATATTATTATTATGGTGAGTTCTTTTATATAATTTTTACTTTAAAATTAAAGTAGTATTGCTTGTTTCAGATCTCATCAGAAAGTTTGTTTCTATATGTATAGCACTTTTCAAAGCCCTTTCATATCTGCAAGCCACAGTGAGCCTGGGTTTGGAGATTCCATGTAAACCGTACAGTAAACATAGCTTCACGTGTGGGTATCTCTTAGTGCATAGTAGTATGAATTCTTTCTAACAACAATAAATGTATAAGTTGACTTGTAGTCTTCCCTTCCTCCCTCCCTTCCTTTTTTCTTTTTTCTTTTGAAGTGCCAAATATCAATTTGTGAATTTTTAGAGAGGGATATACGTTTGTAGTACCTTATCTACTAGTGTCTGCCAAATTGCCCCTATTTTCAAAATAGATTTATCATTTGTCTTTCTCTCTATTGACACTGGTATTATTAGCATCTGATCCAAAATGATGAATCAGATTAAACTTCGTGTTGTAAGATTTTGAGTTAGAACAATAACCTTATATACATTTGGGTTTTGTATATTGTGGTGGTCACATTCTGTTCTGGTTATTTGTTGCTTCATATGATGAAGGGTTTTGTTCATTGCTTCATCCCCAGTATCTGACACAATTTTTGTCACAAAGAAGGTGCTCTATAATGTGTTGAACAAACTTTGAGCCCATAGTAATTGTCTTATAAAAACTTTAGAATCTCCTCTAGCATCTACACAATACTATTTATGTATTGGCCACTGAGTCAGTGCTTGTTTATTAATGTGTGGTTCCTCTGTGTACTGTACTGAAATATCCATTTCAGGATGTATCATAAATGGAGATCTGATTTTAGAATAATTACAGTATGTTTGAAGAAAATTAACCATTTCTTATATAAAACTGTCAACCATAATAAAATTCTGTAATAAAGTCCCATGCAATAGATCCTGATGTTGGCTCTATTACAGTGAATCTGTATTAGTATAACTCATTTACATGGATATGAGATAGCAGTTTTTCATGACAATCGTATATTTCTGGTGATTTCTTCAGCAATGTATATCTATAATGATATTTTTTAGAATAAAAGAGGAAATAGAAAAATAATACAAATGAAAAGATAAGTCAGTATATATATTTTTTCCAGAGGAAGCTCAATATTTTTAACAAGCTATGGTTTTATGAATTTTTAAGTACTACAGATAAGCCATTGAGATCTTTGGAAACATGCTAATTCTTTAATGTCAAACTTTCATTTTTTTTCCTAGTATCAAACAATAGAATGAGACACTTGCACTCAAAGGGCAAAAGATAGGTTACAAAGTTTCATTTTTTTTTTTTTTTTTAAAGTAAGTGGTTGGATACCTTCAGCTTAAATGGTATAATAATGCATGGCCAATTCTGTGTAATGATACTTTCTGCTGAAAGCATTCATTTGCCACATCTGTAAAACAGATTTTTTAAAAATTTGAATGCTTAATGCTCTTGTTTTCTGTCTTTGCTAATGCCCACTCTTGTTACAGTTTGGCTTCTGCTCTGTTCTTTCAAACTTCCTCTGTTTTCTTTCTATATCTCTGAGTATAATATATATTCAAAGTAAATGTCAACCAAGTAGTAATCATTTCTTTCATCTCCACATTTTTCTTTATTTTATCTTAAAAAGTTGCCTTCATTTTTATTTGACATGAATTTTTGCATTTTTTAAACCGTTTTTCTTATTTATTTTGTTCTCCAATATGTATCTGTCTGTAAGTGAACTGTTATTTATAACTACAATTTTTATGTCTGCCAAATTCCCCAGTATATAAATTGGTTATCACTAAGTTCTAAAAAGCTTTTTAGAGTTAATTTGAAAAAGCTGTTCTCTATAATTGTGTACAATTTCTAGAGTTTTACATTTATAGACCTAGCTTGCATGCTGTATCTTGAAGATAGAAAAAGTGTAGGCTGTTCTCAAAATGTGGGACTGAGAAAGTAAGATGTCCTGCTGCCAGAAATAAAGTTTTTTTCATACTGTCTCTGCTAGAATCTTTGCTTTTCTTTTTCTTTAAGCATTCCCCTTTGATTAAGTGAACTCTCTTCCTTTGCTTTCCTAAAATTCTAGTTTTTTGGATACTTGGCTTATCAAACTTTTTGTCACCTACCATCTGGCTACTCACTGCCAGAATCCTCACACTCCATCTTTTACCCACTTTTAGTTATTTGGAAAACATGATTTACCAACAGAACTCTACTTACTTCTGTTGAATAAAAATCATAAACACTCCTTATCATGAAAAAAATAGAAAATTATTTAGAATTCTTAAAAGTTTATTCTACATCTGAAAATTATATGAAATTAAACAAACAAGAAAACCTCACAGTGTTTAAACTTTTTTGGCATTTGGCATTAGAAAAACTATGTTATTAAGAAGAAGAAAATCATCAGAACGCTTCTAAGTAGGGAGGAAGAACATCCTTGTATTCATATCTTGAAAGATATAACTAAAAATTCAATAAGTTTTGATGAATCTCAAAAACATAATGTTTAAATTTTAAAAAGTTTCAGGGGCCGGCCCCGTGGCCGAGTGGTCGAGTTTGCACGCTCCGCTTTGGTGGCCCAGGGTTTCCCTGGTTTGGATCCTGGGCACGGACATGGCACTGCTCACCAGGGCCTGCTGAGGTGGCATCCCACATAGCACAACCAGAACTACCACTACTAGAATATACAACTATGTACTAGGTGGCTTGGGGGGGAAGAAGAAGGGGGAAAAAAAAAGATCGGCAACAGATGTTAGCTCAGGGCCAATCTTTTAAAAAAAAACAACCACCAAGTTTCAGGATCCTGTGTCCTTCCTTTTTATGCAGATTTTAAAAACACCCTCAAACAATGCCAAATATAGTTTAGGGACATATATATATTTAGTAAAAATATAAAAAGATAGATTTAAAGGGTAAATACAAATTTTATGAGCATGGTTACTGCTCAGGAAACAGGATCAGGGAAGGGTCCAGATAAGTTTCCAGATGTAGATGTAACATTTAGAATAGATTCAAAGGTAATATGGCAAAGTATCAACATTTGTCAAATCTAGGTGGCGGGTACTATGGTTTATGTTTTGCTTTTCTGTAGTTTGAAATTCTTTATAATAAATTCATTAGGAAAAATAAAGTTAGTATTAAAGGAGTAAAGAACAGACTTGGTACTACAAAATTGAATAAGAGGACTGGGGAAGAATACCTGGAGAAGCACTCACAGAAGCAGAGGAAAAAAGAGAACAATATTTAGACACAGGCTAATAAATTTGTTGAATTAAAAAAAGAAGAAAAATCTATAAGCATTTTTAATTAGTCCACCCTTTCCATGTTGGTGCAAAGGAACTAAAATCAAGCTTTACCTCTGAAAATCTAATGCTCATTATAAGCTATGCTAACAGTTTTGGCACAGTAATGATGATTCCAGGATAAAGGGGAAGCAAGAAAATATGAGAGTTTTAAATCCAGAAGCAGCAGTTCATTTGAGAATAAGAATAGACTGGATTCATTGACCTGCCTAATGGTAAAGAAAAGAAAAAAAATCACATTCCTTTTACATCCTCTTAGTTATGTGGAAAATATATTCACATAATTTGGATTAATTCTATTAAATTTTTTCTATCTTCTTAAAGGTCAGAAATCATACCATAAATTTCTTTTTTACTGCCCTAGTATAGGGATGGGGTAGCATTTTGAAGAGTATAGTTCTTCCACCTACAAAGCTGTTTTGCATATTGAGGAATATTTAGCATCCCTGCTGCTAGATTCAAGCTGGTGAAAACCCCTCAGTCATTTTGACAACCAAAACAAAACAAAACAATACCAGTTCTGCACATTTCCAAATTGCTACCCTCCTCCACAGGCGGTCCTGCCTAAATTAGGAACTGCTCTTCATGTATTAATTTGCACTCAGTGTTAACCAACACATACCAATCAAAATACAAATTGTGGCTGTCTAAATCTTTTTAAAAATGTAATTATTACAGTAATTCCATCTTTGAATTTTTCGTGGTGATACTCCATTCCTCCCCCTGCCTATGCAATTTTTTTTTAAAGATTTTATTTTTTCCTTTTTCTCCCCAAAGCCCCCCAGTACATAGTTGTATATTCTTCGTTGTGGGTCCTTCTAGTTGTGGCATGTGGGACGCCGCCTCAGCGTGGCTTGATGAGCAGTGCCATGTCCGCGCCCAGGACTCGAACCAACGAAACACTGGGCCGCCTGCAGCGGAGCATGCGAACTTAACCACCTGGCCACGGGGCCACCCCCTACAATTTTTTTTTAAGGAGACTTTATTTTTCAGAGTAGTTTTAGGTTTGCAGCAAAATTGATTGGAAAGTACAGAGCTCCAACATAGTCCCTGCCCAGACTCCTCCATTACCAAAATGAAGATGAGGAAAGTCCCCTCTAGTCCGAGTTGGCTGAGAGCTTTTGTCATAAATGGGTGTTGAATTTTGTCAAGTGCTTTTTCTGCGTGCGTTGATATGACCATGTGATTTTTCTTCTTTACACTGTGATATGATAGATTATGTTAATTGATTTTCAAAGGTTGAACCAGCTTTGCACACCTGGAATACATCCCCTCATACATTTTCTTTTTCAAATGCTCAACTATAGACAGGCTTTGTGATTTTTTAGTCTTAGCAATTCTGTGTTCAAAACTCTGTCAAGGGGATTCTCTTTTTATGCATTGTTCTACCATCCTCTCCAGTTTCTTGATTTGTAAAATGAAGAGGTTAAATATTAACACAAAAGTTCTTCTCAGTGCTGTAGTTCTATGAATCATGTCTCACATACTTAAGCTGTCATGTGAAGAAGCCCAGCTTTTAAAAGTGTTTTTTAAATTTTATTGTCGTGAAGTATTTCAAATGTGCAAACACTCAGAGATGGATATGGAAGACCAAGATTTAACAGGTGTTATGTTTTGTCATATTGGCCCTAGATTTGTTTAAAAGATGTGTGTACGTTTATTAAATTAAAGCCCCATTGCCTAATTTCATTCCCTTTCCTACTTTCCAAAACTAATCACTCTCCTGAAGTTAGTATGAATCCTTCTTTTTCGTATATCTGTAGCTTTAACACATGATGTGTATTTCCATAAACAACCTAGAGTATTATTTTGGATTTTTGTTTTTTTCTTTTGCTGAGGAAGATTCACCCTGAGCTAGTATCTGTGCCAATCTTCCTCTATATTTTAGTATGTGAGCCGCCAGCACAGCATGGCCACTAACAGAGCAATGTAGGCTGGTGCTGGGGAACCTAACTGGGCTGCCAAAGTAGAGCGCAGTGAAGTTAACCACTAGGCCACTGTGGTTGGCCCTATCTTGGGTTTTTTAAGTTTATGTAAATGATACAATACTGTGTAATATTTTTGAAAATCATTTTTAAAAAGAATTACATGAAGAGTAATATTAATAATTATTCCCATATTTTGTTCTAATTGAATCACATAAATTTCACCTCATTTAATCCTTCCAACCATCCATCAAATTAGGAATTTTAATTTTTTCTTGTAAAAGTTAAGAAACTGGAGAAAGTGGGGAAATTGAGATTCGAATCCTGGTTCACTCAACTCTGAAACCCATGACTTCTCCATACCAGGCTGCTTCCATTTCTTTTCTTTGACAATGCCGGGATTGAATGACTGCTTACAACCTCTCAGTTATGTACAGATTTCCTCCACTACCTGAAAGCAGAGCATTCCTTTGAAGCCTTTTGTAAGCTGAAAGAGTGTGAAGTGAAGAAGCAATTGCCATTAAATTATATGGGAAAATTTTTTGAGCATTCCTAGACTCAAAAAATAACCTATCAAATCATACCAAAAAATACACAGAACCTAAAATCACACTAACATAGTAAAAGCAGGAATTACATGATAAATACACAGCCTATATAAAGTAGGAATAATAATCTATGTGCAGTGTAGTTTTCCTTACCAGAACTGGGAAGACAGCAAGCACACTGGAAGGCTGAAAGGTGGTGATGTTAATGTATTAGGCTGAGTCATTGGAGGTTGGGGTGGTGAGAGGTACAGGAGCCAGGAGTGTGGGACAGAGAGGAAGAGGGTGATCTGTTAACATCTCATAGGCATCCTCTGGATCTATCAGGGTGGACAGGTCACTAACGTCTATACCTCCTTCTATGCCTGCCTGCCTTGATGTCAAAGGTTGAGGTTTGTGGTCTGCTGTGGCTGATGTGGAAGGCTTGAAATATGACAGTACGCTTGACTGCTTAGTCTCTGTAACGGCTTTCTGCAAAACAAATGCTGAATGCCATTTTTGCTTTTCACCTTTTGTTGCAAACGTGAAAATCATCTTCAGATTTCTTTTGGTTAGCGAAAATGGGTACTAATGTAGATCTTTCATAAAAGTGAAGTTGTATAAAGAGAACTTTCGAATAGTGGGGAAAACCCATATATGCCTTAATTTAGGGCATTCTTCAAAGCAATCAAGAATAGTAGTCCCCATTTTAACCTAAGAAATTTTGTAACATCTGCCTTTCAGAATCTGTTGATTTAGAAAATATGTAATAATAAAGAAACTAAGTAACTTAGTTAAGAATAGTGGTTTCTTGGAGTGGGAGGAGGGGAACATTAGAATAGGCAAATAGGAATAGGGTATGAGTGAAAGTTTTCACTGTGAATCTTTATATTTCTGTTTTTTAAACCATGTGAAGCATTATCTAGTCAAAAAAAATTTTTAAGAGAAAAAAAAAACGAATTGCTGTTTACCAATACTTTAAAGTGGCATTTATTACAATGGCATCTACTTACGTTTCCAAAACAGTTGTGGCTGTATCTGTGGACAACATATTGAGTAAGTTTACAGATGGTGCTTGATGAGCAGGTGCACCTGCAGACCTCTTGCAACAGTTCTGGGGTACCCACGTGGCTGAAGTCTAGCAGGTTGGGAACTGCAGTAATAGGCCCTTCTGGGTCAAGCTTACTTAAAGATTCATGTCCTTCATTAAAGGTGACCTCACGTGACTTGATCAAAAGGAATTTACTGAAAAATGAATTGTTTGTGATCATAATTTTATTAAGGTAAAATAATTAAAGAGTAATTTTTCCAGTTACTGTTTTATAGTGAAACGACAAGGCTGTTTTGCAAACTTATGTGTTTCTTTGGGCATTTTACCTTTTTTATGTTTACGTACTTTGCTAGAAATGTATATTGATACTTGAAAAAATATGTATTTTTTGAAAATATTTTTTAACCAAATATCCATCAAACATTAAGTAGAATGTGATCATTAAAATTCAAGTGAAAAGTATCCTTTTAAAATTTCAGATCTTTTAAATGTTTTTGTTGTTGTTAAATTGGTTTTAAAATTCTTATTATAGAAATAATGCATGTTCTTCATTACAGAAAAATAATTCAAAAGGGCAGAGAAGGGCCAGCCTGGTGGCGCAGCGGTTAATTGTGCACATTCCGCTTTGGCAGCCCGGGGTTCCCTGTTTTGGATCCCAGGTGCGAACATGGCACCAGTTGGCAAGCCATACTGTGGTAGGCGTCCCACATATAAAGTAGAGGAAGATGGGCACAGATGTTAGCTCAGGGCCAATATTCCTCAGCAAAAAGAGGAGGATTGGCAGCAGACGTTAGCTCAGGGCTAATCTTCCTCAAAAAAAAAAAAGAAATAAAAAGAATGTTCAATCCTGTTCACCCAGAGATGATTGCTGTTTATACTTTTGGCTTTTTGCTATTGTAAGCAGTTAAAAATATAAAAAATTGATTGAAAATAATTAGAAATTCAAAAGAAAAAGAATTTTTTTAAACCTATATTTTTCTGATATGTTGACCAAATGCCTAATTGGCAGGCATTCTGGAATCAGACAAACATGGGCTTGAATCTTTACCCTGATACTTAATAGCTGAGTGACTTGGGATAACTTCCTTATCCCTTTGTATGATTTAGTATCCTTCTTTGTAAAATTGAAATGATAACACCCATCTCATAGGATTATTAGGAGGATCACCAAGGTACCAACTGTAATTTCCATTTAACAGTTAACCGTATGTTTTTCTGTCTCAAGATAACAAATGTTTGCTATAATTTAAGGAAGTTAGTTTGTTTTTGAGAAGAATAAAATTTTTGACCAAAGCTACAATAAGATTTCTACTCACCAAGTTACATATTTTGAAATGCAATATAGAAGTATTCTCAACTTAGAATTGATTTTGACATTCTAGGAGTATCATTGGCTGGATATTTTTTAAACCTTGTCTCTCCACCCTTCAGGCAGGAATTGATTGAAGCTGGTAGACATATCTTCAGTGTTTTATTTTAACCATTCCTATTGATCCTGGCTCAAAGAGGCAGATGAGGGAAAATGGTAGTTCTTTTGACATTGGAAATGGAGCAGCTGTGGTACATTTTAATGGCTGATGAGTGCAGAAATGGTTTAACATAAGCTAGAGACTGATATTTATGGTCTGGTTCTTAACTTCTGACATATCTACAGAGGTTTTTAAGTTTGGGATGAATACCATACTTCCTGTATAGCCACTATCTCAGAAATATACTTGGTATCACTATCTGGAAGTATTGAATATAAGCCAGCTAGATTTCATGGACTTATTTCATTTGAGTTGAAAGAAACATGCACATAAATCCTCTTTAATTTAACAGAAATAGGTAGATATAAACACACTCTAAGCAGAGTCAGGTGTTCCATACATTAGATTTACTTTGTGGATGTGATTTTTAGAAAGAGTGAGCCTCATTTATGTAGGGAAAAAGAATGTTTTGTAGGAGATTTTTCCATACATGCTCCAGATTTTACTTTTGTGATACCTAGGGCTTGTATACTGGATTTAAATCTTTGTATGACTGCATCTCTTTGAGGAAATTGGCATGCTGAATATTTGTGGTTATAGGAGAGAGGTTGATGTGAGGACGATAAAGGAGGTAAATGGAGTGTGACAAAGATAAAGTATATGGTTGGATGTTTGGTCTGTTATCTGTCAGTGATCATTACAAAATTAAAGGTGTTTTAAAATGTGTATAATTCTGTAGTTAGTGAATGGAACAAAGACTCGGTACTGGTGGTGTCTGTTCTTTTCTCTATTCATAAATTATAGGAAAACTAATAAAAATCATGCAAAGTATAAAGTTTGAATTTTTCTCTTATGAACTATTGATAATTAAATTCTTTGATGTGCTAAGAAATACTAAATATTCTACCATCGGTAGACTATTTGTTCACCTTTTAGATGTGATTTGAATGGTGTGGTCACAAGAACCCGCACCCTCCTTTCACATCCCTGAAAATCATCCCTACCAAGTTACTTTGTACTTGAATTTCCTTCATCAGAGATTTCTGTTTGAGATAAAGCATTACATTTCTTGGAAGGTTTTTTTTTTTAATTAATAAACTTTGTTTTGTAGAGCAGTCTTAGGTTCACTCTTGGAATCGTACATTCTATGGACAAATGTATAATAACATGTATCCATTACTGTATCAGACAGAAAAGGTCCACTGCCCTAAAAATCTTCTGTGCTCTGCCCGTTCATCCGTCCCTCCCCACAGTTCCTGGCAAGCACTAATCTTTTTACTGTCTTTCTAGTTTTGCCTTTTCCAGAATGTCATATAGTTAGACTCATACAGTATGTAGCCTTTTCAGATGGGTTTCTTTCACTTAGTAATGTGCATTCAAGTTTCCTCCCTGACTCTTCATGTCTTGATAGCTCATTTCGTTTTAGTACTAATATTCCAGACAAAGATAGTTTTATGTCTTCCTTCCCGATCCATTACTTTTTGTTTCCTTTTTTGTGTCTTATTTCATTAATTAGAACTTCCAGTATGATGTTTTTCTTGTGTGAATTTTGTCTTTCAAGGAATTGGTCCACTTCATTTAGGTTATCAAATTTGTGAACATAGAGTTTTTCATAATATTAGTTTATCTTTTTATGTTCATGGGGCCTGTACTAATATCCCCTCTTTCGTTTCTAATATTAATAATTTGTGTTTTCTCTTTGTTTCTTATTTTAGCCTGGCTACAGGCTTATCAATGTTACTGATCTTTTCAAAGAACCAGCTTTTGGTTTTATTGATTTTTCTTTTTCTATTTTTCAATTTCCTGTTTTCAATTTCATTGATTCCTGCTGTAATTTTTATTATTTCTTTTCTTCTGCTTGCTTTGGGTTTAATTTACCGTTCTTTTTCTAGTTTCCTAAGCTGGAGAAGTCCCTTTCTAAAATTCATGTGTATATAGAAGAAATTGATATATTAATCCATTAATACATATTTAATACTTGTCTGCACCTAATTAATTTCAAATTTATTTAAATAAAATTTACTCTTTTTGGTGTACCGTTCTATGAGTTTTGTCAAATGCATAGTCATGTAACAACCACCTCAATTAAGATAAAGAACAGTTCCACCCCTCAGAAATTCCCTGTGGTACCACTTTCTAATCAACTTCTCCCTCACACCCCACCAAATATCTAGCAATTGCTGGTCTGTTCTCCATCTCTGTAGTTTTACCTTTCCAGAATATCATATAATGAATCATATTGTATATAGCTTTTTCAGTCTGGATTCTTTCATTTAGCATAATGTATTTGAAATTCATGGTGTTTCTTATGTCAATAGTTCTTTCCTTTCTATTGCTGAGTAGTATTTGTTTATTCATTCTTCAGTTGAGGGACATTTGGGTTATAGTTTTGGGCAACTGTGAATAAAGCCACTATAAGCGTTCACATAAAGTTTTTTGTGTGAACTTAGATTTTCATTACGTTTAGGTCAATACTTAGGAGTGGGATTACTCGGTTAAATGGTAGGTGTATGTTTAACTTATAAGAAGATACCAAACTGTTTTCCACAGTAGCTGTACCATTTTGCATTTTCATCAGCAGTGGTAGTCCCATCTGTCTCAGCATCCTTGTGAGCACTTGGTATTGTCAAGGGTTTTTGTTTTGTTTTTAAATTTTAGTCATTCTACTAGGTGTGTAGAAGTATCTCATTGTAGTTTTAATTTGCATTTTTTAATACGAAATTCACATTTTTCATGTGAAAACTTATTTGCCATATGCCTGTTTATTTTTAATGTAGGGAAAAGGAAATAAGAGATAAAGATAGATGGATGAATCTTGTCCTTGGCATGCTTCTAGGAAAAGCTGGCCAGCAGAAGTTTCCACATTAAAGCTCTCCATGTCTGGGCAGCAGAAGGGAAAGAGGGTACACTTTGCCTGTTTGACCCTGTTACAAAGGACTAGTCTTTGTTTAAACAACAACAAAAACATCCCCAAACTGGAATCTCTCCTCTCATATGTTTATTTTGCCACGTTTTGCTTTGTTTATTTCTTGAAACCAAATTTCCATAGCACAAGCCAGTTTCTCCCAGTACTGGAACTAGTTGGTCAGAGAAAGTTAGAGAGTTTGAGTACTTTGTAAGCTTTTCATGGACTAATGTATATGATGGGACACAATATATTCTCTTAGTAGAGCACGTGGTCTTAATGTCAAGTTGCTTTTTCCAGACATCATACTTTCTTTTTCTAGGATAATATTCTTGTTTTATTTTAAATAAACAAAATTTCTATTAAAATTGAACATGTACACAAATGTTTATAGCAGTTTTATTTCTAATAGTTTTATTTCTAATTTCTAATGGAAACTACCCAGATGACCTTAAAAGGGTGAAAAGTTGGGGCTTGTCCCTTGGCCGAGTGGTTAAGTTCGCATGCTCCGCTGCAGGCGGCCCAGTGTTTCGTTGGTTCGAATCCTGGGCGCGGACATGGCACTGCTCATTGAACCACCTTGAGGCAGCGTCCCATATGCCGCAATTAGAAGGACCCACAACGAAAAATATACAACTATGTACCAGGGGGCTGTGAGGAGAAAAAAGGAAAAAGAAAAAAGGGTGAAAAGTTAAACAGATTGTGGTAAATGCATACCATAGAATACTACTCCATAAAAAGTGATGAACTATTGATAACATGCAGTAACTTAGGTGAACCTCAAGGAAATTTTGCTGAGTGAAAAAAGGCAAATCTCAAGAGGATACATAATGATGATTTCATTATATAACAATCATAAAATAACATAATTGTTGAGTTGGAGAACAGATTAGTGTTTGTTATTGGTTAGGAATGGGAGTGAAGGGATGGTGACCATAATGGGTTAACATGAAGGAATCTTATGATGGTGCAGTTGAGTATTTTGATTGTGATAGTGTGTGACAGTTGCATAGATTTACACTCACATATACAGATGAGTGCATGTATAACTGCTGAAATTTGAATAAGCTCTATGGGATTGTACTAACGTCAATTTCTTGGTTTTGATACTGTACAGTGATTGTGTGGCATGTTCGCATTGAGGAGAGAAGCATTGGACTTCCTTCTATATTTCTTTCTATGAATCTATAATTATTTCAAAATAAAATTTTTTAAATGTAAAAAATTAAAGTAGAAACACTTCTGTTTTTGAAATATATAAGTAATACATGAATATATTCATGAAAATTTAAATAATTTAAGAATATTTGGTAAAAAGGGAAAAGGGCAAATAGTTAATATTTTCAGAGTAGCTATTTTTTCCCTCTCTCTCCTTCTCTCATAAACGCAAGTAAGTAGTATTTTCCAGTGTGTACATAGTGATGTTTCTGATTTGCATCTATCTATAATGACAGTTAACTGATGCTTACATGATAAAACTCTCCCTTACTTTTTTTTTTTTTGAGGAAGATTAGTCCTAAGCTAACTTCTGCTGCCAATCCTCCTCTGACTGACCCTGAGCTAACATCCGTGCCCATCTTCCTCTACTTTCTATGTGGGACGCCTGCCACAGCATGGCTTGTCAAGCGGTGCCATGTCTGCACCTGGGATCTGAACCGGCAAACCCCGGGCCACCAAAGCAGAAGGTGCACACTTAACTGCTGCGCCACCGGGCTGGCCCCTCTGCTATACCTTTACACTCTACTTTCTTGGTATTCTTTTATTATGGTGTGGGAAATGCAAGACAGCTGACTATTCCAAACATCTGTTCCTAGGAATTAAATGTTGTATATGATTAGCAAATACTGACCCAGGAAGCATATGTAAACAGAAAATGATTATTTTATTCTCAGTAATTTGGCTATATATGTGGGGGAAAATAATGATATTGCCTCTACACCCATACTAATTTTCAGCTTCGTTTGTCATAGAGTGGTAGAAGGACTAGATGATTATTGCCTAGATTTTTTTAACCTTTGAATGGGAATATGATATTGAGGACAATACATGTAGATATGAAAACTGTCTGCCCTGTTGGGGATTAGTGCTATATGAAATGAGTTAGGCCCCAGCCCTGTGGCCGAGTGGTTAAGTTCTCACGCTCTGCTTTGGCGGCCCAGGGTTTCACCCGTTTGGATCCTAGGCATGGACCTAGTACTGCTTATCAAGCCATGCTGAGGCAGCGTCCCACATAGCACAACCAGAAGGACATACAACTAGAATATACAACTATGTACTAGGGGGCTTTGGGGAGAAGAAGGAGAAAAAAAAGGATTGGCAACAGATGTTAGCTCAGGTGCCAATCTGAAAAAAAATAAAATGAGTTAAATACTGATCTTGCTCTAGGAACAAATGAAGTCAACCTCCAGATTGGTGGAGGAGATATGCATGCAAACAGGTAAAATATAATGCTATATAATGCGAAATCAGTTATGAGTTAAGAGCTTAGGGAGTGCAGAGCACATCTTTTAACAGTCTGCGGACTTCACTGGCAGAGCGGGAAAAATAGCCTTCTGGATTTGGAGAACGTTATATGTAAAGGTCAGGAGAGGCCTTGGCATATTAGTGTGGTAGGAGCTCAGAATGGAGGAGTAGGAGGTATGGCAAGAGGTAGATTGGGTCACAGGGCTGACTTACCTATTAGGCATATTAGGCACAGGGCTTAGGGCCCACAGTATTTCTGGAGGCCCATGAAAATGTTTTAATTTCTTTTAAAAATCAGAAGGAGGGCCAGCCCCGATGGCCTAGTGGTTAAGTTCAGTGCACTCCACTTCAGTGGCTTGCGTTTGATTCCCAGGTATGGACCTACACCACTCTGTTAGCAGCCATGCTGTGCTAGCGGCCCACATACTAAAAGGAAGATTGGCATGGATGTTAGCTCAGGGCAAATCTTCCTCAGCCAAAAAAAAAAAAAAAAAAAAAAATCAGAAGGAAGAGAACTTTTAGATTGAATAAAATGTTTTAATATCTAATTTTAATATATTGTCTTTAAAAATATAATTTTTAATAATTTTTTAGTGGAGGAAGGGGCCCATGAAAATGAAAATTCCTGGGGCCCACAAAGGTGATCATGCAGCCTTGTTGGGTCTTGATCATGAAGGGCCTTATATGTTAACTGAAGAGTTTTTATTTAATTCTAGAAACATCAGGGAGTTAACAGATTTTAAACATGATCAGCTCTGTGTTTTATGAAGATGCCTCTGTCAGTAGTTTGGATGAAACTATTTCCAGTTTAATGTAGTTACGCTAATCAATATCGTTTTAGTGCTTATAACCAAATATCACCTATTTAAAATGAGGAGAGCAATTTTTTTAAGACCTATATCTAATTACTGTACCTAGTTAAGGATGTCCTCTAAAAGAGCTAAGTAATTGGCCATACTTGACTGATCAAAATTTGTCTAGCTGTTGACAAATTTAGAACACCTACATGTAAATGAGCGAGTCTGTGTATGTAATCTGTGACGATATAATGCCAGGCTATACTGTTTCTCATTGTATTCTTTATTTCATCCCTACTTTTCCTGCATTGTTTATGAAGAATTCAAAACTTCGTACAGATATTGCTGAGACCAATTTTAATAAATAGCATTTAAAAAGCTATAAACAATGGATGTAAAATCTATTCTATAAATGGATCCAATTTTACAAAATGGATTTTTCTTTGTTTTGACCAGGGAATTCTTGCTAGAACACCTTTATATTATATTAGAATTTGCTGAATCATAATTTGAAAGAGTTACTCTTAAAATAGCAAATTACAGTTGGCCTATACTAATGCCACTGGTATAAAATGATTCCTAAAAAGTAGGCTCAAGTTATTTTAAGAAAAAAATTAGTGAAAACCGAGGGATATTAAAGATACGACTCAGTCGCCTCGAGTTGTACCTTTCTTGCTTTGATACTCACTTCAGCTTAGTTGGGGGCGAGGAGAAAGGGAGAAGGAGACACGGGAGGTTGGATTTGTTCATGTGTTTTGTTTTCTTCTGTAAGGAGAATTTTAGATTTCAATCATCAGATTATTTAATGGCACTAAAAAATTTATACATGTTCAGGCCTTCAGCTACTTTTCACTTGTGAAGGAAATTCAGGAAGAGCAAAAATACTTGTTTACATCTATTCTTTCATAAGGATATACCTTTTCCTTTTCTTTTTAAATTAAATAAAGCACTCATTTATTTGTGATCTATCTACTTCAAGGTACAGTTAGATTCCTATTCATCAACTCAGTATTCAATACAAAATTCTAGTCAAAATGTGTAACAGGAGAAGAGGAGGGGAAAAATTACAGTATCTTGGTTGTGGAAAATTAGAGATATTGAGTTCATAAATTCATTCTGAGCTTTCTATCAATCAAGACAAAAAGGGAAACAGAGTGAGTTATGTAACTTCAACGTCTGGTAGTAGGTAAGGAGCACTTTACCTGCATCAAGAAATGGGGTGGAGGGCTGGCCCTGGTGGCCTAGTGGTTCAATTCAGCACGCTCTGTGTTGACGACCCGGGCCTAGTTCCTGGGCATGGATCTACACCACTCATCTTGCAGTGGCCATACTCTGGTGGTGGCTCGCATACAAAAAGCAGGCACTTGGCAGAGGATGTTAGCTCAGGGCAAATCTTCCCCAGCAAAAAAGAGAAAGGAATGGGGTGGAACAGAGAAAGGAAGTTATGCCTCATTGATAGACATGCTTTTTCAAATCTCATTACAGAGTTTTTGTTTGTAGTTTGAATCTTTTAAGTATGAATCTTTGTGTTGTATGTACTTTATATGTAGAAATATATTTGATTTTAATTTTTACAATAATTTGATAAAGTTTTCAAGTTAGGGGATAATCTAAGGAAATACTGGTATTAAATGTGCAAGATAATCTAGTAATATAATTAAGCTTGTTATTGAAAGAATTTGAATATGTGACTACATGTGGTAAAAATAGGTAGAATTGGGGCTGGCCTGGTGACACAGCGTTTAAGTGCGCACGTTCTGCTTCAGCAGCCTGAGATTCACCAGTTCAGATCCCAGGTGTGGACATGGCACCATTTGGCAAGCTATCCTGTGGTAGGTGGCCCACGTATAAAGTAGAGGAAGATGGGCATGAATGTGACCTCAGGTCAGGGCCAGTCTTCCTCAGCAAAAGAGGAGGATTGGCAGCAGGTGTTAGCTCAGGGCTAATCTTCCTCAAAAAAAAAAAAAAACAAAAAACAGTAGAATTATAATTAGGCTAATGTCCTAGAATTAGCTTTTATAAATAGGCTGTACTATGTTTTCTGGTCATCTAATTGATATTAGTAAATATCTTCTAGAAGACTGCCTGAGTGGTTTTAAATTGTGGAAATCAAGTCACACTTATTTTTTAATAATTACTGTCTCTGATTACTGAATATGGAAATTATTATCTGTCTCCAAACAGACTATGTAAGATGCTTGAGGAGTAGAACTCTAGATTTCCTACTTGTGAATACCCTGTTTGCCTAGCTCAGTACTTTTAAGTTGCTTTCTGTTGTAGTAAATATGGCAGGTCGTGTGTCTAAATGAGCTCAGGCACACAATTGTCTCTTTCATTTCTTCTCCAGATTTCGGTCCTTAGTTTTGTAGGTTCTGAAACATTATTTTAATAAATCAGCTCCAGTGCTAGTGAATTAAGCCATACTAAGTAAGATACACACCCAAAATAAAGAAAGAAATCAGAAACCCATGAGGAATACATTGGCCAAGTGTATTAGACTGTTGTTATTTTCACCAAACACATTAGGAAAGTCTACTTTAAGAAACCAAATAAAGATTACCTGTTGCTTTCAATAACCTTTTACTTCTTTGGTATACTCAGCAATGTAGGTAAATGTTAGCTGATAAAGTATGTGGCAAAAGTTCTATTGAAATTAGTTAAATCAGATTATGTATATGGAGAAAGACTGACTGGCATTGAAAGTACATTGGGTTGTCCCTTTATTATATAAGGGATTATCGAGCATTTCTTCTTCTGGCTATTATATCGTTATTTTAATTTTAATAACAGAAAGTCATTTTCTTTTTTTGCCCACTTAATAGTCTTAGTTTTGTGTTTGTTTTTTTTTTTTGGTGAGAAAGATTTACCTTAAGCTAACATCTGTTGCCAGTCCTCCCCTTTTTTTTTGCTTGAGGAGGATGAGCCCTGAGCTAACATCTGTGGCAACTTTCCTCTATTTTGCATGTGGGATGCCTCCACAGCATGGCTGAGAGTGGAGTAGGTCTGCACCTGGGATCCGAATCCGCTAACCTGGACCACCAAAGTGAAGCAGGCTGAGCTTGAACCACTCTGCCACGGGACGGCCCCACCGTAGGTTTTTAAAAACAGATTTATTAAGGTATAATTTATATACCATGAAATTCATTCATTTTAAGTGAACAGTTATTTTTTTGTAAATTTACAGACATGTGGAACCATTACCACAATCTAATTTTGGAGCATTTCCATCTCCACCAAAAGAAACCATGTACCCATTTGTAGTCCCTCTCCTAATCCTTAGTTACCATGCCTAATGATGTGTGTTTAGTTTTCTACAACTGACTGCAAAATATTATAAAAGTGAGTACTGTAGAATTTCCCAAAATTATCCAGCCCCCTAGGTTTGTTAATTTGTTTGTTTTAAAGGCTTGGTAATTAGATCATGGATGTTTTTTGATGATATTTCTTTATTCGGACACCAAAATATTATTATTTTTTTGAGTTTCTAATTTTATTGCAAATAACTTGCAGAACTGAAAATGATTAAATGGTCACACATTTCTACAGTAATAAGCACTATGCTAAAGGATCAGTTACAACACAGTAGTTTACTAACATTAAAAAGAGTATCATTTTTTTTATTAAGATTATGATAGATTACAACCTTGTGAGATTTCAGTTGTACATTATTGTTAGTCGTGTTGTGGGTATACCACTTCACCCTTTGTGCCCTCCCCACATTCCCCCCTTTTCCCTGGTAAGCACCGATCAGTTTTCCTTGTCTATATGTTAACTTCCACTTATGAGTGGAGTCATATAGAGTTCGTCTTTCTCTGTCTGGTTTATTTCACTTAACATAATACCCTCGAGGTCCATCCATGTTGATGCGAATGGAACAATTTTGTCCTTTTTTATGGCTGAGTAGTATTCCATTGTGTATATATACCATATCTTCTTTATCCAATCATCAGTTGCTGGGCATTTAGGTTGGTTCCACGTCTTGGCTATTGTAAATAATGCTGTGATGAACATAGGGGTGCAAGGGACTCTAGGGATTGCTGATTTCAGGTTCTTAGGATAGATACCCAGTAGTGGGATGGCTGGGTCATAGGGTATTTCTATTTTTAACTTTTTGAGAAATCTCCATACTGTTTTCCATAGTGGCTGCACCAGTTTGCATTCCCACCAACAGTGTATGAGGGTTCCTTTTTCTCCACAGCCTCTCCAACATTTGTCACTCTTGGTTTTGGATATTTTTGCCAATCTAACGGGTGTAAGGTGATATCTTAGTGTAGTTTTGATTTGCATTTCCCTGATGATTAGCGATGATGAACATCTTTTCATGTGTCTATTGGCCACACTTATATCTTCTTTGGAGAAATGTCTGTTCATGTCCTCTGCCCATTTTTTGAGCAGGTTGTTTGTTTTGTTGTTGTTAAGCTGTGTGAGTTCTTTGTATATTATGGAGATTAACCCTTTGTCGGATAAGTGGCTTGTAAATATTTTTTCCCAATTAATGGGCTGTTTTTTTGTTTCAGTCCTGTTTTCCCTTGCCTTGAAGAAGCTGTTTAGTCTGATGAAGTCCCATTTGTTTATTCTGTCTATTGTTTCCCTCAACTGAGGACTTATAGCGGACACCAAAATTATTTAATAGGAGAAAGAGTGGTGAGAATAATTTGTGTAAGAGGGGATTGCTGTTAGGAAATGAGTTTTCAAGTTTGCTTCTTGTTTGGAGGTTGCAACTTAATTAATGAACAAAAAGAAGTTACTGAATAAATATAAAATTACAAACTTATTCAAGCCTTCTTAGAGATTTAGTAGGGGAATTTACGATGCCATTCAAAAAGACTCTTTAAGATTTTACATAGTAATTTTTTTTTTTGCAAAGATTATCATAAAATTAATTTGTTTTTCTTTTATTTCCTTTATTTTAGCTTCTCAGAATCAAGAACGTCTATGTGCTTTTAAAGATCCATATCAGCAAGACCTTGGGATAGGTGAGAGTCGAATCTCTCATGAAAATGGAACCATATTATGCTCAAAAGGTAGTACCTGCTACGGCCTTTGGGAGAAATCAAAAGGGGACATAAATCTCGTAAAACAAGGCAAGTAATACTTTCTTACCTGAAATAATTTTGTATTTCGTACAATTAAAGTTTATTTAAAAAGCACATGGAGGTAGATTAAAACCCTCTCTAGGAAAGCAGTAAATTTAAAAGTATATATCCATGTATATATTCACCCACAAGCCCCAAATTTGTGAAAGGTAATTGATTTTTAGCTTATTTTAATTCTTATTATAATGTTAATAATATATCTTCATTGTATTAAGTTTAAAAAATATAGAAAATTAGAAGAAAAACAAACGTGTACAATTCCATACTCTTAAAAACTTTTTACTATATTAGTTTATTCCCTTCAGGTGTGTTTTCTACATACCTGTATGTTTATACGTGTGTATACTTCTTTTTTCAAAATTAGTATAATAGTGTATAAACAATTTCATACTCACGTTTTCCTGTCTTAAATTATATCAGGACCATTTTCCCATGTCTTTAAATATTATTTGAAAACATTTTTAACCACTCAATATTTAACATTTAACAAAGAATCATTGCATACGTGTACCACAGTTTACTTATACATTACTCTGTGGTTGGGCATTATGCTGTTTCTGGTTTTTACTGTAATACATCATGCTTCAGTGAACATCTTTGAACATAAGTCTTTGATTTTATCTGGTTATTTCCTTGGAATAGATTCCTCGAAGTAGAATTATTAGATTGTAAAACATGAATCTTTTAAAGACTCTTCATGAAAATTACCACGTGGCTTTCTAGAAATGCTATGCACATTTACTTTCCCTCCAGCAGTGTATGAGACTGTTACTGAATCCTTGTTATGATGGTGTGTTATTATTTTTTAAACTTGGAACAATTTAATAGATATAGACAAAAATGAAATCTTACTGTTGCTTTAATAATAATTCTTAGATTAATGATGAAGTTAAACATTTTGTTGGTGGCTTTTTTCCCCTGTGAAATGCCTATTTATACTTTGCCATTTTTCTCTTATTTAAAAATGTGTGTTTCCTATTGATTTGCAAGAGTGTTTTATAACTTATGTGTACTGACTCTGTCACATTGATTGCAGTTATTTCTTAGTTTGTTATTTTCCTTTTAGTTTTGTCTATTGTATTGACTCCTAACTTGCTTACATTAATATTGATTTGTAGGATGTTGGTCTCACATTGGAGACCCCCAGGAGTGTCACTATGAAGAATGTGTAGTAACTACCACTCCTCCCTCAATTCAGAATGGAACATACCGTTTCTGCTGCTGTAGCACAGACTTGTGTAATGTTAATTTTACTGAGAATTTTCCACCTCCAGACACAACACCACTCAGTAAGTAGTTAAAGTAACTTACTTTTCCTTTTAATTCCCTTCATCAAAGATTTGCAAAATTTAAAAATATATAAAAACATTCAGGTTTGGCAGGAGTGAAAGAGCATTCCAACATCATGAGACTGCATATAGCTAATATCTGAAATCTAAAAGAGATGCACCAGGATTTCTAAGGTATTGGTATATTACCAAATGAGTTTGGATCAAAATATAGTACTTTCCAACCCCTATGGAGGGGAATTTGGCAATATTAAGAAAACTACATGTGTGCGTACTCTTTAAGACCCAGCGTTCCCATTTGTAAGGATTTATCTTGAAGATATACCTCCAACAATACAAAAATATATATGTATAGAATTGGGGGCCGGTCCAGTGATGTAGTAGTTAAATTCATGTGCTCTGCTTTGGTGGCCTGGGATTCATGGGTTCAGATCCCAGGCACGGGCCTATACACCATTCATCAAGCGATGCTGTGGTGGCATCCCACATACAAAGTGGTGGAAGATTGGCATAGATGTTATGTCAGGGACAGTCTTCCTCAAAACAAAAAGTGGGGGGCCGGCCCCATGACTGAGTGGTCAAGTTTGCGCACTCCACTTCGGCAGCCCAGGGTTTCACCAGCTCGGCTCCTTGGCACGGACCTAGCACTGTTCATCAAGTCATGATGAGGCGGCATCCTACATAGCAGAGCCAGAAGGACTTACAACTAGAATATACAGCTATTTACTGGGGACCTTTGAGGAGAAGGGAAAAAAATGATTGGCAAAAGATATTAGCTCAGGTGCCAGTCTTACAAAAGAAAGAAAAAAAAATGAGGAAGATTGATAACGGATGTTAGCTCAGGGCCAATCTTCCTCACCAAAAAAATAAAATAAAAATAAATAAGAAATTAAAATTAAAAAATACATCTACATAGAGTTATCTGTTATAGTGTTAATTGTAACTGCATAATATTGGAAAGTACCTGAATGTCCAAGAATAGAAGATTAATTGAAATACACTATGGTACATACATGTAATGGAGTACTAACTATACAGCTACAAGGAAAAAATGAGTAAGATCTCTATGAACTGACATGGAGTGATTTCTAGAGATGACGTTAGGAAAATAAAAAGCATTTATAATATGCTATCTTTTGTGTTAAGACAGAAAGTTTATCTTTACAAAAAGAAACAAAGATAGGATAAACCAGAAAATAATGGAAGTCAGTTGCTTACTAGGGATGGAGGGAATGGAGTAGAAAGAATACAGGAAGGAGTTATAGTTGTCTGAGTACAGCTTTTTGTATGATAGTTTTGACTTCTGGAATCATGTTACTATTCTACATATGCAAAAAGTGAAATTAAATCAGGAAGGATGGGAAGGGGAAAAACCCCAAATTGAAAGCCAACTGAAACAAATGACCCCAATTGTATTTCACTTAAATATCATAATCACACTTAAGGGAAAATGAAAGAACTGATATAAGGATTTTGCAAAACACACTATTTGAGCGTATGTACTCTATGGGTGAGATGGGACGTAAGAGATGGGAGAACTGCAAACACTGAACTCTTTTTAGAAGAGTTGTTTTTTAGTAGTGTGGACAAAGCAATTCTGAAACATTTTGTAGATATATTATAGGATTAAGAAAATAAAAAATGCATTGATGTTCTTGGGAGCCAGTGTTCTTACTGAAGGAATAGGGACACAAGGTTCTAGATGGGGGACGACAAGAGAATCCTATACGAATAGAATTGTAATTCAAGGTATCAGTATGGACTTAGGACTTTAAAAATATACATATGTATGCGTTGCATGTGTACGTGACCATGAATACATGTTTGTGTGTATATTTATATGTGTATGTGTATATAAATAAGTACATATATGCCTACATATATTTCTTAGCTCTCACTGATGAAGCACAAGCACCACAATAGCAGTCAGTACACTAGTGTCCAGATTTAGTCTCTAATACCGTTCCCCACTCAAAGGAACTTAGGCTTCTTGGAAAAACAACTTATTCTAGGACTAGAGCAGGATACGGACAAGATAAGCCTGAAACATCTCTTAACACTAGAAAGTTAGGAAAGAAGCGCCCAAAAATAGGATGGAGACTTGTCACAAGGACACAGGAGCCAGCTTGAAAGAACTCCCACTGGCTAAATTTGGGACGATTTGAGTGCTAAAAAAGTACAGTAATAAATTGTAAACCATTGGAAAGAAGATGAATACATGAGTCTATGCCAGTAGCAGAGAAGGGAAAAGAGAGGGCACTTGTTTATACTAGAATGCCAAGTGCCAACTGATAAATGTAGGAGTGCTGGAGTTGGAAAATTATCATTCCTCAACCATCATGGTATGGATTGGATCAGGCAAGAATCATCAAAAGATCCTAAATCTAGGGGCAGTTTCAATAAGGAGCCAGGATATTTGCATTGTTTTAAAGTGTCTCCCCCATATTACAAGGGAAAAATTAGTAATTATAAAGTGAGGAAGGTGAACAACACCTTGACCAGGTGATTAATTGACATCATTAATGAAGGGCACATGGAAATCCATGATACCCTGAGATGGACATAGTATCTGGCCAAGAATGCATAAACTGAATCTAATCATGAGTGAACATCAGACAAACCATCAGTTAGGAAGTTTTATTACAAAAAGGAGATTTTGTATTCTTCAAAAATGTCAATGTCATATAAGAAAAAGACTGCAGGGAAGATTTAGATTAAAGGAGGCTAAAAAAACTTGACAACTAAGCAGTACCTAACTCTCCTATACTGGATATGAAAAATGTGATAAAGGACATTGTTAGGCCAATTAACAAAATGGATGATTAGAAAATTGTTTCAATGTTAAATTTCCTGAAGCTGATAACAGTACCGTGGTTATATAAAAGAATATCCATATTCTTAGGAAGTACTCTAAGAAGTGTTTAGAAGGGCCATGATCTATGTATATAACCTCCCCTGAAATGGTTCAAAAGAAGATTATGTACATGAGTGTATGCGTGCCTGTGTGTGTGTGTGTGCACGTATGTGCATGTGTGTGTGTGTAGGCTGAGAGAGAATGATAAAGTAAATGGGGTAAAATGGTAATAATACTTGAATCTGGGTAAAGATATATGGATATTCTTTGTACTGTTCCTATTTTTGCAACTATTCTGTAAATTTATGAATATTTCCAACTAAAAAGTTTAAAAAATTAAAAATATATTTTTTGTTGAATTGGGACACTTCTCAAGAATTCTCTCTCTGTCAACAGGTTTTATCAGTCCATACTCTGAGATCTTCAGTTCTGAATTATTTCTTTTGATTTGTTCATGAAACACTAAACTGAAAGCAATAGGAAGTTTTTTCATGTAGATCCTATCTGCTCAAGCCTGTTAACTTCTATTAGGAAATCATACCGAGTTGGCTACATTTATTTCCCACAAACAAACAAACAAAACAAGGTCTCTGAATTTCACCTGTACATCTAGCTACGTGAAAGAGAAGTGAATTTGTTCATAAGTTCTCCTCAAAGATCTTTATAGCTATATTTCAGATTACCTAGATCTTGGTCTGCTGTAATCTTTGGAACTAAATGCAGGAGTATTCCCAACTAGAAATCAGTAATATTATCCCAATAAAAAGGGAAGTGTTTTAAGTAAGGTGCTCTAATTTAGGAACATTAACCCAATTTATTAATTTTGTTCTTCAAACAAAACAATGAGGTAAATTCAAAGTAGCAAACAAGATGAATATTGGCTTTTGCATTAATCTCGACAAAATAACCACTATTACATAGTATGTCAGACATTTAGTCTGTAAATGCTACGTGCTTGACCAAAATAAAAGTAACTTTAAGTCTTGAAGTTGAAAGAAATTACTTCCAAGTAGAACGTTTTGTTTATGGTCATATAATAATACATCAATAGAAAGTTTGGTAATAGTGTTTTTTTTTCTCCTTTAAAATTTTTCATTATAAAGATACCATTTATTGAATATTTAACGTAAATATTTGTCAAATAAAAACTTTTACTTATGTTTAAAAGTTACGAGAAACATGATGCAAACATCAAAGATAGAGAAGGCGAATAGTGTGGGGTGACTGTTGATGCGGAAGGTTACATATTGTTCTTATGCTTTTGTATTGTTTGAATCTTTCACATGCGAAAATATTTGTGTATTACTTGTATAAGAAAACATTATAGGTATACCTGCTTGTTAATTTAGAAAAATGAGATAAGTGGAAAGGAGAAAAATAATCTTTAATAATCTCTTCACCCATATACAACCATTGTTAGGAGAAAAATAATCTTTAATAATCTCTTCACCCATATACAACCATTGTTAGTATTTTGAATATTTCTTTCCAGTCTTTTCTCTTTATTTTTGTATAGTTGTATTAGCGATACAAATGCATTTTAGATCCTGCTTTTTTGTTTAACATAATAGAGTAAGTATTTTCCAGGTTATTGCATATGTTTTATAGTCATCAGGTTTAATAGTTGTATAATATTTCATCAACCATATATTTTCTTTATCCATTCCACTGGTTTTGGACATTTAGGCTGTTTCTAGATTTTTATTAAATGAACATCTTTGTATATATAGCATTATATTAAATTATAATTCTTAGAATTGTAGTTTCTATATCCCATAGTAACAGTATTAAAAGTTCCTCATACATTGTCAAATTGCTTTTCCAGTTTGAAACAGTTCACATCCCATCAATGATATACTACAGTGCATATTTCTTCATATGTTTATCAGCGCTAGTATTATTAAAATAAAACTTCGCTGAGATCATTTTGAAAAATGGTTTTACATTGTTTTTGTTACTGAGCTTCACATGTTTTTTGTTCTCTCTTTTGATTTTTCTTATATTCATTGTCCATTTGTAATATTATTTCTCAATAATGAAGCTAACTAGTTTTGAGAAAAAAGATTTAAAATAGTCTGAAATCTAGCCATTTCATCCCTTCCTTGTCAGTTTCTGTTGATACTGTAGGGATGACAGGAGCTACATTTTAAATAGTAATTTAATATGTGTTGTAAGATTTTTTTTTAAATCTTTGAACTTTGGCTCTTCCTAAGGGAACATCCTTAATATCTTTCAATAAAAGTTCATGCTCATTTTATAGTGTATAAATTATACCTTAATAAAGATGTTGAAATAAAATGTTCATTACTCATTCAGTGTTCACTGAAACTCACATGTTTTTCTGAGGGCTGTTAAAACCTTGTATTTGCATAGTATTTTATACCTTTAAAAAAGTGCTATCACATCTATAAACTCTTTGAAGATATCACCTTAATATTTAGGTGTTTCAGTCAAAAATAAACCGTTCTGGTCTAATGAGCAGCCATGCCAATTAGGAGGAATGGTCATCGAAGCAGCTGTCTTCTCTAGCAGATTTGACTTACAGCTTATGGGTAGACAGTAAATGTTGTGTTAATATTTTGGGCCCACGACAAAAAATTTTTTTAAACTTTAAATTTGAAATTAGTTCTGACTTATAAAAACTCCCATATACCCCTGACCCAGATTCACCAATTGTTGACATTTTGCTATGTTTGCCTTATTATTCTCCTTTCCTCTATATTCATGTACAGATCTCTATTTTTTCCTGAACCTATTGCAAATAAGTTGCAGGCTAAATTTTCACGTTTGTAATTATCTCTATGTCTTTCCTACTAGACTTTGAAGTCTTAGTAATAGGGACTTTTTTAATGCCTCTTTGTCTCCACAGTGAATAGTGCATATTAGACACATAGTGGGAGTGCAGTAAATGTTTGCTGAATGAATAATTTAATAAACAAAAGAGTATGTGCTAATATGTAAATTCTTAAATATTGCCAAATACTTGAAAGCAGTAGGATTAAAAAAATTTTTTTTTAAAGAAGTGAATTTAATGGTTTGCTCACTAGTTGACAGGTGTTTATTGAAAGCTGGTTGATACTTTCAGTGAAAGGGACAAATTCAGCAAAATAGTTCATGGGATAGCAAGTGCGGACAAAAACAAAAAAAATTAACTCCCTTATTTTAGATTCATCATGGCAAAAATATAAAAAAGCCCTAATTGTTTCCCTTTTCCTTTCTCTTCCCCAAAAATGAAGCATCATATTTTAATTTTTAAAGTAATGCAGGAATAAAGAAAACTTTTCCTAAATAGATGCTGTTACATGATCCATTTTCAAAGATGCTTACTCGAAAAGTACAATTGTAGCATATTTTAATACTGGTAAAGAAAATCATGCACAAGTTGGTTATGGCTTTTTTAAAGGCCACACAGTAAGGTTATGCTCTAGGGAACAAAGAGGATACTTAATGTTCTCTATCCTGCTCACCTCTCTCTGGATTGTTTTCAGCTGAACAGTTTACTTCCTGACATGAAACCACTCATTGCTGTTGCTGGAATTATATCTTTCTCATCAAGTATGCATTTACACAATATCCACAGCCACATTTACTTGCTTTCTTACCACTTTCTTACCGCTATACCTATACCTTAGTAGGGTTAGATCCAGCAGCAGTGAAGGAATATATGGATGACTGAGAATAACAAGGTATAGCTCTCTTTCCTCAGAAAAAGCTTGGTTTTTTCCCCCAACCTCAGTTGAAGCTAAAGACCATGAGGTACTTAGTGAAAGAAACTAAAGCATATGATAACATTGGATCTTTAAGAATAATGTCGGGGAGTTTTCAGGGAAAATCTGACAGACTAACCGCATGACCGTCAGTGAGTGTCTGTGATTTTGCTGAGCCACAGAGTCTCACACTATAGTCATTCAAGGATCCCTTTGATTAGAGGCACTGGATTGGAGGAAGATTGCTTCATAGAGTCTCACACTATAGTCATTCAAGGATCCCTTTGATTAGAGGCACAGGATTGGAGGAAGATTGCTCCGCTTACCTCTAGTACTTAAATTTTTTTTAAATTACAGGTTTTGTGTAGTCTTATAAAACTGCCTTAGATAGTTTTTTGGAGGCAACAAACTAGGGACACAAATAAATGAAATCTCTGCAGACTATTCATTCTAGCTGTTTCCTAAAAAATTTAGCAGGATGGGAAGTCCACTGATGCTTTTTTGAGACATAAATGCAATGTCTGTTTTAAAATTATTAAATACCAGCAATTAATTATTAATGTTGGAAAAAGGTATGTGAGCATTGTTATGTACTATAAAAATTAAGGTTTTATTTGGACTATGGATCACCACTGATTTCTGGCCAGTGAGAACACTAGCTCTCTGTTCTCAGAAAAAACTTTTTTCCTCCAAACCTAGCATCTGAAATAAGTTTACATGTTGTGTTCCTTCATTAAGATTTATTACCTTTTTTTTTTCCGAGGAAGATTATCCCTGAGGTAACTACTGCCAATCCTCTTTTTGCTGAGGAAGACTGGCCCTGAGCTAACATCTGTGCCCATCTTCCTCTATTTTATATGTGGGTCGCCTACCACAGCATAGGTTTTGGCACGTGGTGCCATGTCCGCACCCAGGATCCGAACCAGCGAACCCTGGGCCACCGAGAATTGGAACATGCGAACTTAACTGCTGTACCACCAGGCCGGCCCCTACCTTTTTTAAAAAAAAAAAGGAAAGAAAGGAAAAAAGAACTTCTGATATTTAGAAATCCATGTCAATTCCTTTGCTGTAACCCCTGATCTGAGGTTCAGATCTGAGGTTGCCATCAGAGGCCTATAACATGTGTTCAACCAGAAACACATTATCAGATACTCATCCAAGACAAAACTGGCTAGAGATGAGGAGATTTATGGATTGGTAACTCATATTCTGGGTTTTTGTACCTCAATTATTATTTTTTTAAAGATTTTCTCTTCTACTGGTATGTCTGTGTTTCAGCTATTTCTCTCTTTTTAAGGGGATACGTACCATATTTGACTGTTTCCATATGCAAGAACCTTAAAAAAATACTAGCCAGTAGTTCTGTACCTGTTCAGTACATAATTATAAGAAGGCCTGGATCTAGACACAATTGTGGAATTAAAGAAGATTGGGTACTTTTCTTCTCTTGAGATCTTATTTTCTGAGGCCCTTTATTTTTTCTTAGAAAACTCTCCCTCTGTTGTACCCACATGATATGTTAACTTTGTCAGGCGCTGCCCTTACATATCAACATATGCTTAGTTCTCTTTCCTTCTGGCCTTAAGGCATTAATGTCTTGCTTCATAAAATGTTTACAGTAAACTTAAGATTCTTAGAGAATGTTATTTCAGATGGGATAAATCTAGTAGTGAAATTTTAATTCCCTTTATCAAGATTATAGTTATTAGACTGAGCAGTCTCTTTTTAGTAAACATGTAAAGGAATTCAGGCATTTAATAAATAGTGAAACAGAAATTAGCTATATAACATTTTTGAGTTCTCACTATGTGCCAGGAACTGTTCTAAGTGCTCTATGTGCATTAAGCCTTTACATTTAACCCTTACAGAAACATGAAATGATTACTGTTATATTCTTATTTTAAGTTGAGAACACTGAGGCACAGTTATATAATTTTACCATGTCACACAGCTAGTCGATGGTAGAGCCAAGATTCAAACCTGGGTGTTTCGGTTCCAGAGTGTGTATTATTAACCGTTAGTTTCTATTGGTTTTAACTATTATTCTCTATACTCAGTTGTTATTAACTATTACTCTACAATCAAACAAGGGGCGTATTTGTATTTGGTTGTGTGTTCCTTCATTTGGGAAGGGGAGATAAAAGATTTTTTGAGAATACTTGATCATGTTTCCTAAAATTCGAGGACCCCTTCATGATTTTTTTTTACCATATTCTGTGTACCACTAAGTATTACAAAATCTATATTTACATGACACATTATTTACTATTTTTCTTCAGATTATCTCATTAAAAAATTTATATGCATTTTAAAGGAAAACTTCCCATCACTACTGTAATGGAAAGCCAGTATCATAAGTAGAGGGTAACTTCATAAATTATTTAAAAATAAATAAGATGAGGGGCCGGCCCGGTGGCGCAGCGGTTAAGTTCGCACGTTCCGCTTCTCGGCGGCCCGGGGTTCGCTGGTTCGGATCCCGGGTGCGGACATGGCACTGCTTGGCAGCCATGCTGTGGTAGGCGTCCCACGTATAAACTAGAGGAAGATGGGCACGGATGTTAGCTCAGAGCCAGGCTTCCTCAGCAAAAAGAGGAGGACTGGCAGTAGTTAGCTGAGGGCTAATCTTTCTCCAAAACAAAACAAAACAAAACAAAAAAATAAATAAGATGAAAACAAAACTGTATTATTATCTAGCTAGATTTTGTTGCTTGCCAGATTGTTTGAAACTTGAATCTTGCTTTCTCTGTGTTGAAAAGAGGAGAATAACAAATGTTTGAGAGTCGATAGAGATACATTGTCACCAAGTTGAGATTTTCTTCTTCAGTGATCAGACAAAAGAATGAAAACTAACTTTCACTAATACTGGTCCACGTTCTCCCTCAAACCAGAAGTCTGGCACTTTAGGAAAGTGAATTATATTATTCTGAGTCTCTTCCAACCACAAGACTTTGCAGTACCTACTCTGTTTAAAAAGATAGTCAGTCTTTAAGTAAATGAATTTATATCTACAGTATTCTTTTACTTTCTTATACCCTTAATTCATCCTGATGTGTTTAAATTCCCAGAGCTTGAAAGAAGTATATAACTATTGCAAGGTTTGGACACTTATTTTAGAACAATTTCTTGATAAGATTTCTGGATTGCTATAATTAACCTCCTTAACTATAAAGTAAACAAGATAATTAAATTAGTAGAAAAACAGGCAAAAATTTGTCCTTTTCTAAAAAAATTAAATGTAATTCAGTGTATTTATGTTGGAGGTTCTTGCATGAAAATTAGTATAAAAGTGAAGAATACTTTTATTTTCTTTTATTTACTTTATTCATTAGGTTGATGATTGCATGAAGCTGATGAGAAACAAAGATTGAATTGCATCTAAAGCTAGGATTAAGAAATCGCGTTCTAATTTATGCTGTGCTGTTAAGATTAGAAATTCAAATTTCAGTGTCTGGCAGCAAATGTCTTTATCTCACACCAACCTAGAAAAGAAAGCTTACATTCAAAGAAGCTGATACTGGCATAGGGCCACAGGTAGGTTCTTAGCTGTTGTGAATTTGTAGTGATTTTTCCGTTTTTATTGCTTCTGTGACAACATTAAAGTGATTGAATAGACAGAAAATGGAAAGTAGGGATGGCAAAATGTCTCTGCTTAGTACTTCATGAAGCTTTTTTAGCAAGAGGCAAAACAAAATATGTTGTTCCTTTTTACACTTATTAAAAATATTGCTGGTGAAGGAGCAGCACAAGACAAATAGAGCAAAGTATGTATCCTTTACAGAATATTAATTCTTTAGTGGAGGAGTAACAAGATTCTGTTTACACATGTTAAGTGTTTTCCATAGTGGCTGCACCAGTTTGCATTTCCACCAACAGTGTATGAGGGTTCCTTTTTCTCCACAGCCTCTCCAACATTTATCAGTCTTGGTTTTGGATATTTTTGCCATTCTAACAGGTGTAAGGTGATATCTTAGTGTAGTTTTGATTTGCATTTCCCTGATGATTAGTGATGATGAGCATCTTTTCATGTATCTATTGGCCATCCATATATCTTCTTTGGAGAAATGTCTGTTCATGTCCCACTTTTTTTTTTTTTTTACATTCTATGTATAAATGAGATCATATGGTATCTTTCTCTGACTTATTTCACTTAGCATAATGCCCCCAGGGTCCATCCATTTGTGGCAAATGGCAAGATTTTCTCTTTTTTACGGCTGAATAATATTCCATTTTGTGTGTAGATAGATAGATACCACATTTTCTTGATCCATTCATCCATTGATGGACACTCAGGTTATTTCCATATCTTAGCTATTGCCAATAATGCTGCAGTAAACATGGGGGTGCATGTGTCTTTTCAAGTTAGGGTTTTCGTTTTCTTTGGATAAATACCCAGAAGTGGAATTTGGGATCATATGGTAGTTCTATTTTTAATTTTTTGAGGAACCTCTATGCTGTTTTCCATAGTGGCTGCACTAATTGGCATTCTCACTACAGTGCAACAGTGCACAAGGGTTCCCCTTATTCCATATCCTAGCCAACACTTATTATTTCTTTTTGATAAATGATGTTTAATAGTAGTTGAATAGACACAACTTTGGCTGGGAATGCAGTGACAGCTTCAAAATACTATTATAAGCGCTTCTCAAAGTGTTTCTTTTTAAAAAAAGTACGTTTTATTCTAACCATAATATGAAATTAACCTATTGATCATCTGAGGGAGGGATGTCCAGGGTTTCAAAAATATTCACTTAATTCTTTGGGAGGTTATATAGCATAATGATCAAGTGCATTTGCTCTCAATCTCAGTGCCTGGGTTAAAAACCTTGCTGTTCTACTTGCTAAACATAAACTTGAGCAGATTACTTAGCGTCTCTGTGTATCACTGGCCTCATATGCAAAGTAAGAGTATCTAATTTATATAGTTTTGTATAGATTGAACAAGATAATGCATGTAAAATACCTAGCATGTAGTAAACATTCAATAAATGATTGTTAAGATTAGGAGAGAACAATCCTTAAGTCTTTTTAGAAACCAACTATTACAAACATCCTCCCTCATTTAATTCTCCTTTTACCTTGAAAGAGGTTTTCTTTCTAAATTTTATTTTTCATGTAAGAACCTATATTCAGTGATCTTTTTTTATTTGAAGGAAGAATTGTTATTGTTATTCTCATGAAGTGTATTCAGGTTCCTATGTCTTTTTAGTTGAGAAACAGAGCAAAGATAATATTTCCTCTATCTTTCATACCTCCCTCCCCCGAAAAGAGCTATAAAAACTATTCCTGAAACAATGTATATTCTGCTTTATTTTTCCCAAGTGTATACTTCTCAAGGTTTAGCAATGAATAAAACACAGTTGATCTTCATTATTCCCAGATTCCATATTTGTGACTTCTTGTACTTGCTAAAATTTATTTGTAACCTCAAAATCGATACTTGTGGTACTTTCTCTGTCATTCACAGACATGCACAGAATAACGAAAAATCTGAGTTGCCCAGCATGCTTGTTCCCAGCTAAAGTTGATCAGGGCTGTGCTCTGCCTTCTTATTTCAGCTGTCATACTGTAAAGAAGTGTCCTTTTCACAGTCTACTTAGTGCCGCATTCTTTGCATTTTTGGGGTAATTTTTCAGTTTAAAATTGCCCCCAAGTGTAGTACTGAAGTGCTGTGTAGTGTTCCTAAGTGCAAGAAGGCTGTGATGTGCCTTAGAGAGAAAATATGTGTGTTAGGTAATCTTCTTTCAGGTGGGAGTTATAGTGCTATCATCCATGAGTTCAGTGGTAATGAATCAACAGTATACAGTATACATGTTAAATAAGATATCTTTAAACAGGAACACATATAAAAGAAGATTATGTATTGATGGGTTGCTGAAAATATTTTGACTAGAGGCTCGCGGGAACCTAACTCGGTTTTTCCCATAGGAGAGTGAGCATCCTTGTCTTGTTCCTGATCTTAGAAGAAAAGCTTTCCGCTTTTCACCATTGAGTATGATGTTAGCAGTGGGCTTCTCATGTATGGCCTTTATTATGTTGAGGTATGTTCCTTCTATATATCATAAATGGATATTGAATGTTGTCAGATGCTTTTTCTGCATCTAATGAGTTGATCATGTGATTTTTATCCTTCATTTTGTTAATATGGTGTATTGTATTGATTGATTTGCAGATTTGACCCCTCCTTGCATTCCTGGAATAAAATGCCTCCATGTTTTTTTTTAATTATATAGCCCTAAGATGTATTTAATGATCTTAAGTAACTGGTTTTCATCTGAAAGTTTTTTCTATGATAATATTCTAGGGAAGTGTATCCTATTTAGGATGATTTCATCTGAAGATCCTTAACTAGTTCTGTGAAGACCGTTTTTCCAAATAAGGTCACGCTCACAGATTCTGGGGAATAGAAGGTGGAAATACCTTTGGCTGGGGCAGAGGGGCATAATTCAACCCACTACAGGAAGTTAATAAGAAATTGTAATAATAAAAATTTGTGATATGAATAATCCAAGTATTCTCAGGAGATACCTGATAGACGTTTATCTGAAATTATAGTAGATATGATAAATTCTAACACAAAATGCTGTGATTCTGTTTCTTCTACTTCCATTATACTTAAGTATAAATCTAGAACTTAGCTTTAGACAGCTCAGCATCCACCAACTGCCCTTCTCTGCTGTTCCTGACTTCATTTCCCATGACTGCTGTTTTTCATATCTACGTCTAATCATTATAGTAGACAAACACAGAAAAACATTGCTCTTTGCATAAATTTATTTCTCATACTCTTTGCATGACCACGTTTTCTTCTATTAGAATGGGGTAATTACATAGTAATATTCAATAAATGTTACTCAGTTCAAGTTAGTAAAGTTCAAGTTCTACTATGTCTAGGACATTGTTTATCCATAGAAGAGCTTAGAAATGCACATAATCAGGGAAAATGAATAGATTTCCTTTGTTTATTAAGAAAAATAAACATCCATGAGGAAGCCCATTATTTGGAATCCAGATAAGGCTCTTTGTGTTTTAGTTAGTTGTTTGATTTATTTAATAATTAATAACTTAGGTGCAAGGTGATTATATACCTTCAAATATATTTTCTAACTCCCCTGATAATGTCTTGTTTGAAGAGGAAATTTCCGTAGGTAGATATAGCTAGTTGAACAAAACGTTCAATTTCATTACATTCTAAAAATACCCTAGGAGCCGGCAGTATGGCGGAGTGGTTAAGTTCGCGTGCTCCGCTTCGGCGGCCCAGGGTTTCGCCGGTTGGGATCCTGGGCGTGGACATTCTTTTCTTTAGGTCTTATATGCTTGAAAGAGTTTTTTTTTTTTTTCTTTTTAAAGCACATGGTAACTGCTCTATTTTTTAACACTTGTGTGAAAATATTTCCTTCCATATTAAATATGGCTTTTTTTAAAGTTCAATAAAATAGCATACTCTGAATAACTTGCATGACATTTTTGGGGGGTGCATTGCAATGTATGTTGCAGCGTTTTTCTTATTTTTTTATGATTCTGGCTATTGGTCAAGGCCAGACTCCCTCCAAAACTTCAGGAAGCTCCAAGCCTCTTGTATGGACTTGGGGCTGTGTTCTGACTCCAAAAGGGTTCATTGTTTCTGCTCAAGATGTAAGTTGTTTCTGTTCTAAAGATGGACCCAAATTTCTGCAGAGATTTTTAATACACCAGATGTAAAAAGTGCCCTATGTTAATGAGGAGTTCTGTAGTATACCCTCTTCTCCCAGATTTATTTTTCTATGTGAGGGCTTTGGTGCTTAGGGCAAAGGCAAGAACAGTTCTCAGTTGGGCTGCCATTAACATTTGGGGTAATACTTTAGTTGTCCAAGACTATCTCAGATGTTGAACGATTTTAAAAGCCCTGGTCTACACTCAATACAATCTTTAAAAATGCTGCTATGCATTTTCAAAGACCTCTCCCAGTAGGAGAAATGGTCCTTGTCTTGAGAAAGAAAGGATATTATAGTACATATATTCCCTTAATTCTCCATGCTAATGGAAAATGTATTGTCATACAAAAGAAGTAGAAAACCGACAGACAGAGAACTTGTATCTCTCTTTTGAAATTGTTATTTACCAATATGAGTTCTGAAATATCTGGATTATTTTGAAATACTAAATAATGAAACATACATGGAAAGCTTACTGCCCACATTCTCCATGTATTCTGTTTTCTACTCATCTTGGAAATGGAGTGTTCTACTTAGAATCAAGAAGTTTTAAAATTATTATTTGGGGGCCAGGCCCTGTGGCTGAGTGGTTAAGTCTGAGTGCTCCGCTTCGGTGGCCCAGGGTTTTGCCGGTTCAGATCCTGGGCGTGGACATGGCACTGCTCATCAGGCCATGCTGAGCTGGCGTCCCACATGCCACAACTAGAAGGACTCACAACTAAAAATATACAACTATGTACTGGGGGTCTTTGGTGAGAAAAAGAAGAATTAAATAAATAAATACCTAAAAGTTAGCTATCATTAAAATTATTTTTTTTAAAGTAGTATTATTGACTGCCATGGTTCTTACATTTTGGAAGAGTCTGTGCACTCTACAAATTATACTTATTGTAATTGATTTCCCTATTTTTACTAATAAGAAATGTACCTATCTAATTAGAGCTTTTTATCAGCTTGAGGTCAGACTTTTTCTTTTAATGAGGAAGCTTGGCCCTGACCTAACATCTGTTGCCAGTCTTCCTCTTTTTGCTTGAGGAAGGTTGTTGCTGAGCTAACATCTGTGCCAATCTTCCTCTATTTTATGTGGGATGCTGCCACACTGTGGCTTGATGAGCAGTGCTAGGTCTGCACCCGGGATCTGAACCTGTGAACCCTGGGCTGCCAAAGCAGTGTGTGTGGACATAACCACTAGGCCACTGGGCTGGCCCAGAGATCAGACTGTTTTTAATTATGTTCTGTAAGTAAAATTTTATTCAAACAAAGAAATCCTGACATTGTAAGTCTATAAAGCCTTATTAAGCATAAATATGATGTTCAAGAGTTTTTTCCTCTTCGTTGGAAATAACCCTATTTAATAATAGTTTTCTAGGAACGTAACAGTTAAAGAAGACCCTGGGTCAGGAGCTTCTAGTGAATTTGTAGACTGAAAACTGAGAATTCTCTATAATCTCAGGTTCATATTTCAGAGTTAATACCAACAAGAATTTGAGCGTAATAATTTGCCTTGATAGTCAGTACTTAATTTTTGTATCAATAATAAATAATGTTAGGTTTCCGTGACACGTGAATTATAGTTCAGAAATAAATGAAGTAAGATAAATGTAAAGGGTGATATCTGCAGCTGCCCCTCCATCAGAAATCGGTCCAAAGGACACAATATAAAGTCATGTGCCCTGTTTCTGAAGAGTTGACTTATTGGCCTACATTTGCCTATCATCAAGTTATACTTCCTGTACTTTCCTGAACTGGTAAAGTTCAGTTGCCTAAAAGAATCCAGCCTAGCTAGTTTATGTAGGAAAGAACAACAAAGTGTATTAAATTGCTTTTGGAAATGTTGCTAGGCTTGAGCAATGGTTGTCAAACGTTAGCAAAAATCAGAATCACTTGGAGGGCTCTTAAAACACATTGCTGTCCCCACCCTCAGAGTTTTTGACTTAGTAGGTCTGTGGTAGGACTAAATAATTTACATGTCTAACAAGTTCCCAGGTGATGGCTGTTGATTTCAGGGACCACACTTCGAGGACCACTAGGCAGAGAATCTTGAGCTTGAGCTTTCATGAATGACTTCCAAAACCACACCATAGAACCAGGCCAAGGGAGTTAGTGTCTCTTCTCAGAAAGCTGACTGCTCTAGAACCATATTGCCACTCTCATGATCAAGAAGCCATCATATTCTGGAAACCACCAGTACTGCTGCTGTCTCCAGAATGTTACAACACCTGCTACACCTTGCACCAGCAGAATATTCCATGAGTTCTTTTCTCTACCCATGAATTGGGTGACTGGACACATGTCTCTGCTGATACAGCATATGGCTGATATATGGCTCCCCAAAGATAGCAGCTTCTAATCCATGAAACTTATAAATGTTACCCCATTTGGAAAAAAGATCTTTGCAGTTGTGAATGATTAAGTATCTTGTGATGAGGAGATTATCCTGGATTATCTGGGTGGTCCCTAAATGCCATCAGAAGTATCCTTAGAAAGACAGAGGGAAATTTGCCACACACAGAATAGGAGAAGGCAGTGTGACCTTGGAGACAGAGATTGGAGTGATGCAACCACAAGCCAAGGAATGTCAGCAGCCACCAGAAGCGGGAAGAGGCTGAGGGAGCACAACCTTGCCTACACCTTGATTCAGCCCAGTAAAACTGATTTCAGACTTCTGGCTTCCAGAACCATGAGAATAAGTTTTTGTTGTTTTACGTCACCAAAGTTGTGCTAAATTCCTTATGGCAGTCACAGTAAACTAATATACAACTGCAGAAAAAGTAAGTTTCCATCAGCTATGTTTGCTTTTAGAAACAGCAGAAGAATGGATCTATCTCACTTCTGCCTTCCAAGTCTTTTATAAGTGCATTCAGTTGGCTGAAGCTACATCAAATCTGAAATCTTAGCTGCAGAAGTCAAGGAAATGTAGGCTTTTTGCTTTCTAGCCTCTACATTTCAGGAAGGCACACTAGAATGAAGTCAGAATGGGTGTTAAGGGGCAGTCTTATCTATCTGCCACATTATTATAATTATTACATATCACAGTAGATATCACGATATCTATCACATTATTTTTTCTTAGCTACACAGTGTAACTTTCTGGGGAGAATGGGGTTCATAGACAGGCATTAAGTGGACCAGGGAAAGAAATGGATGGTAGAGGGTATTTCTACTCTAGTCTGAAGTCTTTTGTGTCTCTTTATTTGTTTTCCCAAGAACCAGCTTGCACAGCCCTTGAGCTCCCTGATCTTTCTTTGCCACCTGCTACCTGGTGCCTTCTTTCAGGCATATTTTAATGCCTCTAGTCCCTGGACTATAGTGATACACTTTCTTAAGCACATATACAAACATCCTCAGGATATTGTCGTGGACTTCTCTTTTTCCCACTACTTCACTTGCCCATCCCTATGCCTGTGTCTCAGTGTTGAGCATCTACTCCTAGGGGCAGCAGCATGAGATCTTTAAAAAAAATTCTTTGGCAGCTTCACAATCTCTGAGTAACATTTCTTAAGAACTTTTGTTTATAGAACGTCTTCTGGGAAATAAACCAACTCTCTTAGTCTGCTCTACATGGCATATAATATGATCTGATGGCGTGAGTTAACCTCAGTTACCCAAGTATTTGAGAGTCTAAGCACCCAAGGTATTCAAATCGTTGTGTTGTTCTAAATAATTTTTTAAGTGATTATCCTTTTTTAAAATTATGCCATGATAATAAATAAGAAATTATTTGCTAAGACATAGTGTATGGTGATGATGTGGTTTCCAGAGTGTTCAGATTATTTGGTAATGCCACTAAATCACAATCCATGTGATTGCACACTGAGTGGAACAGAGATATTAAGATAATCACAGAGATCTCCCAGGACTGTGGTTGACAATGCACATGTGATCATTCTTGTTCATTTATGTGTTTTGTGAGTAACAACTCTTTTAAAGTGTTGAAATGGATTGCATGTTATACTTTCCATTCCTTAATCCATTTAATGGAAAGAAAAACCCAGAGAATACATTCAGAATATGTTGGAACTGTATCAAACTTTTAACTTGTTAATCATTATTCTCTTTTGGAGTTAAGATATCTAAATTCCAAACCTAGTAGTTCCACTTGTGAGAATTTATCTGACAGATGTATACATATATTTTTGAAATGATTGTAATCAAAGTCATTCATTGCAGGCTTGTTTGTTATAGCAAAATAGTAAAAATAAATGTACATCAATGAGGACAGCTTGAAAGATTTTGATGCAACAATATAATGGAATAGTATGAAGCTCTTAAGAAAAGAATTAAAAGCATTTTCTGGACCACTTTAGAAAGATCTCCACAGTATATTGTTAAAGTATTGCAAACTGTGAAGGGAGGGGTGGATGTGATCATATATTCAAATTTGCCTCTACACACATAGATTCTGAAAAGAAACACAGGAAAGTACAAATAGTAGTTACTTGTATATGAATGTGTGTGTATGGGGGAGTGTGTATGTTGATGGTGGCTAGGAGTGTGAAGAACACTTTTCAATGAATATCTTGAGATAGATATGTCAATGTATTACCTGTTCAAAAAATTAAAAGATAAGAACAATATTTAAACTTCAGAAATAGCATGAATGCAGAACAGATCAAAACCCAACTTTCTAGGTAGTATTCTACACCAGACAGTGACATTTATACTAGGAAGTTTCAGTTGCACATAGTAGAGCTAAGAATTTGAAAGATATTTTCTTGTGCTTGAAAGAAAAGTGTGATCCCATATTTCTTTTAACTACTGTGACCTCTTGATTAGTTTCATCATCTTTATTTATGACTTGATATCCAGCATTTTTCCAGAATTCAAAATGGTACACAAAGGCTCAAGTTATTTTGTTTTTCTTGAATGATTTATTTCTTTGCAAATTTGATTGGTAATGGGGAATGTTGGTGGGAAGAGAAAATTGGGGGCTTTGGAGTTAATATATGCACTTAAGAATTGGGGTTAAAAAGTGGAGGAGAGAAGTATTTTCCAGTTATTCTTTGCCAGCTTTACAATTCTACTCCCAATTCCATCCATATTCTCAAATCTATGGCATTTATTAAAGTAGCAAGGAGAAGTTGCATTATCAGGGATGCAGTCACCTTAGTATGTATATCATTGGACTGTGTTTTGGCTATCAACTTCACTTTCCACTTATTCTATCCGTCATTTACTAAGTACTATAGAGTCTTAAGTAATTTTTTAAATTATTTAAATTTTCTCCTACTTTTGCCGATTATTTTGATTACCTTTCAATCCTAGGATACATCCACAGGTCCTCAAACTATTTCATTACTATCCTTATGTTTTCTACTCATTTATTTGCATTGCAAGATATTGAATAATTTGTTAAGTTAATTAATGAATTAATGATTGATTGATAGAAAGGCTGACATAGCTAGGTCGGGCTTGGTGAAAGTGGCTTTTCCAACAAGATCTGTTGCTTTAGTGTTATGAGAAAGCATTATTTGAATGGTTATATTGTAAGAAGAGAAACTTATGTTGAACTATTTTAAGACAGAGAATAGAAGTGACATTCTTGGGCTTTTCCAGTGGTGTAGTGGTTAAGTTTGTGCTCTCTGCTTCTGCGACTGGGAGCTCATGGGTTCTGATCCTGGGTGCAGACCTACACACTGCTCATCAAGCCATGCTCTGGTGGCCTCCCACATACAAGGTGGAGGAAGATTGGCACAGATGTTACTTCAGGGACAATCTTCCTCAAGCAAAAAGAGGAAGATTGGCAACAGATGATGGCTCATGGCCAATCTTCTTCATCTCCCCCCAACAAAAGAAATGATATTCTTTAATTTCACTTTTTATTAATATTGGCACAGAGATTAAAAGTCTGATGTTTAATTCAGAGTTCAGGCTTTCTGTTTCAGAGTTTATGGAGTATTTTTTTCCTGTCTGTGATTTTTCTGCTACCATGACGTAGAATTTTCGCTACTTGTTTTTATATGAGATGTTAAAAGAGGTTTTTTATAGATTTTTTTCAATAGAAATTTGCACATTTGTTTAAAACAGTAGTTTTTAAGTATTTCACTGCCAAGGACTTCTTTTTGGTACCTGTCCTGTGTCCCTCCATTCCATGTTTTGGAAGATTTTGTCTACCATAGTGTATTTTATTTAGTAAAAGACGACTTCTTTTCCCTTTTAAAAAAATTAATCAGACACATCTCAGTGCTAAACCACTGAGCAAGTCACGTGGTATTTCCAGCTGCCAAAGCTGCCGACCAGAGGTCAGTGTTTTGAAGTGAAGGAAAAGGAAATTGACATTTATATTTCCTTTATCATAGATTAAAAATACACTGAAATAAGTGCTAACAGTATCTATAAAGGATTTTATAAATACTAGAAATTATGTTACCAAGTTCTGGTCTTTATGTACATAGTATATATCCTTGATATTTTAAATATAAAAAGTCATCCCCATGAAAAAGGTGAGAACCATTCTCTTAGACTTTATTTTTTAAATTATGGTAAGATATACATAAAATTTACCATCTTAACCATTTTTAAGTGTACAGTTCTGTACTGTTAAGTACATTCACGTTGTTGTACAGCCAGTCCTCAGAAGTCTTTTCATCTTGCAAAACTGAAGCTCAGAAAAAGTAAATAAATGTTGATCTTTGTGGAGTATTACATTGTCTTACCCCACAAAACAACTGAAGTGCTATATCTTAAATAAACAAATACAATTAATTTTTTTAATGTTAAAAATTTATTCTATAGCTTATAGTGGGGTTATAGGCGTTACTTGTAGACCCTTTTGTTTGGATGTTAATATGTTGCAATTGTAGGAAAAACATAGGCAGTACTAGAAAAATAGTTTATTCTAAACTATTCCTAAATGTCTCATTTTTAGATAACGGAAAGTTGTGTATATCTGTACACATTTCTGTAAGATGTTACATGGGCAGTAGTAGGTGTACTCACATGTTTGTCAGCTACTGCTGGTAATTCTTCATCAATAAGTCACCTCTGAGCTCAGTGGCTTTACAAACAAGCATTTATTATCATGATCACAGGTCTGTAAATCAGCTGCAGTTTGCCAGGTGCAGACTGGACTCAACTCTAAGCTCCACAGTCAGTTCAGGTCCTCTGTGTCTGGGCCTCAGGATCAAGAGGCAGCATCTACTCAGAAATAAATTCTTCTCATAGTAGATTACTTGATCACAAGGAGTATAAACACAACTACCCAAGCGTATTTTAGATCTCTGTTAGTTTTATATTTGCCAGCTTCCCACTGGCCTGAGCAAGTCACATGGCCCAAGTTAAAGTCAAGGGATAGGAAGGTACATTCCATCTACCATGAGGCCATGGCAAGAATGTGGATATATTTCTATCATTGGAAAATGAGAATTTTAGGAAGCAAAAAGAGTTACTTTCTGAACTTCAAAGGCAGGTTTCTTTTAGCCCCTATATGTTTAATACCAATTCTTTTTTGGTATGTCATAAATGCCTCACTACTTTTGAAATAAAAACAGTTGCATATAAGAATGGACATCCAAAATGTACCCATAAATGGTATAAATCAAAATTATTTCTCACTGTACTAGCTTTTAATACAAATGTTTTAGTTATGTGATTTTCTACATTGTTTTATATAGTCTGTCAGTTATTGTAAGGATCAATAATTTTTCTTTTTTGTTAGGTATGTTTTTAGTTGATGATTTTTTGAAGTGTTGGATCTAAAGGATTGGGATAATCACTCATTTTAAAAGATTAATTTGGGGGCCAGCCTGGTGGGGCAGAGGTTGGGTTTGCATACACTGCTTATCAAGCCATGCTGTGGCAGGTGTCCCACATATAAAATAGAGGAAGGTGGGCACAGATATTAGCTCAGGGCCAATCTTCCTCAGCAAAAAGAGGAGGATTGGCAGCAGATGTTAGCTCAGGGCTAATCTTCCTCAAAAACAACAACAAAAAAGATTAATGTGGCTTGTTCTGCAATTTGATACAATAGTAAGATTTTTTAAAAACTTAAATTGCTTTTATCTCACTGAGATCATAAGATTAACTAAGAGGTTTTTTTGTTTGTTTATTGTTTCTGTTTGAAAACCAAGAGTTGGACTAAAAATAGAACTTCCTGCATTGCCCAGAATGTCACTAGTGCTTCTAAGCAGGACTTGTGGGTGCCTCTAAGACAGTTTTGCAGACAGGAATATGTACAGGGAGAAAGAAAGGGGCATAAAACGGAAGGAAAGGTAAAAAGAGAGGGATTGGGAAAAAAGAACTGAGGAGATGAAAAAGAGGTGTCTGTGTTGGAGAATGCTCTAGTACAGTAGCGGTTACTCAGAACTCCCCTTGGCCTCGTCAGTGCCCTGGGTATGCTGTCACTTTACCTCCCTACTCACTGTCTAAGGAGTGGGGTCTGTAGGAACTGAAGAAACATTGGTGGGCAATTTGGGTGAGAATCATCAATGGTGATTTGATGTAGAGACTGTTCCTTTTAATATCCTTTCATGGAAGACCAAATGTGCATGTTTAGAATGTGTCTTTTTTTTTTTTTAAAGATTTTATTTTTCCTTTTTCTCCCCAAAACCCCCCAGTGCATAGTTGTGTATTTTTAGTTGTGGGTCCTTCTAGTTGTGGCATGTGGGATGCCACCTCAGCCATGGCTTGACGAGCAGTGCCATGTCCACACCCAGGATCCGAACTGGTGAAACCCTTGGCCACCGAAGCGGAGCACGCGCACTTAACCACTCAGCCATGGGGCCGGCCTCCCAGAAGGTGCCTTTTAATTGTCAAATAAGGTACAGTAGGCGCTTTGAGGGTATGGAATAAAAGAACAATCTGGGAACTTGGAAAAGATGCATTAAAGATTTCAGTGGCTTTATATATGTATTAAGGATGGTTTTCTAAATAGTTATAATTTCAGAAAGGCCTTCCAGTAAGGCGTCTTTCTCTCTATCCTGTCTCTCAATCTCCAAGCTTTTTTTTTTTTATCTACTCCTACCCTAGTGCATCTTTTATTAAAACTCTAGCCTTCTTGGTTGCTAGCTACAGCCTCTGCTGTCAAAACACTAGCAACAGCAAGAGGATGTGCAGCGTTTTCATTTGTCTGCTTTGTTTAATATTTTTCTCTTGCCAACAAATTTAGATACTTTAAAAGTACTAAATATAACTGAAAATCCAAATGTATACATTTGCGAAATGTTTCTATGATGCTTAATAGGGATTACCTATAGTGATCTTTTAATTATCATTATACGTCCCAGACTCATTACAAGGAAAAATAACTGCATTTGTTATATAGAAAAGCAACCCCCAATGAATTTCATCTGCACACAACAGCATGGTTAAATGTTCAAAACATATCATTGAACAAAAGAAGCAAGGCACAAAAATTCCATTTATATAAAATTAGGAAATAGGCAAAACTAAGTATACAGAGAATGTAATGGTGTAAGAAAAAAAAAAGCAAGGAAATGATTACCGCAAAAGTCAGGAATAGTGGCTCTTACTGGGGAGGAGAAAGGCTGTTAGGACCAAGAAGGAGCAGGTAGGAGGTTCTGGGATCCTGGATGTTCTGTTTCTTTGCACAGGTGGTAGCTACATGAATGTTTACTTTGTGATGATTCACTTAACTGTACGTTTGTGTTATAAACACAAAACACTTTGTGTATGTGGGTTATATTTTGTAATAAAAATGGTTTAAAAGAAAACAATTATGGGAAAAACTGGAAAACATGAGTAGAAATTTAATATAAAAAAGCTAATTATTTTTCTCTACACATCTTTCTTGCCTTGTAAGAGTGAGCGCAAGTTACTGTCATAAAAGAACATCAAATCAGGGGGAGTTATCTGTACAATGCAATTCGTATTTTGTTGTTTAGTCAGCAAATGACTGAAATATATAACTTCTTTTATAGTCAGACTATTTCCTGGTCGTTTTCTGAGAACAAGGGACTATAGTATGAATTCCGGATTTAGAAGTGTCATTTGTAGACCATTTAGGAAAATTAATGAGAGATCTCTGAGTGATTTGACTCTTTGTTTGAATTCTGTATTGTGAGAATTTTTATTTGTTTTTGTTTTAAGTAACATATTGCAGTGATTACATATCCATTTTTCTAGTGTTAATTTAGGCACAGATTGACTTTCTTACTCAATTAGGTTATTGATGCTTTCTAAGAAGTATTAAATAATTATTTTCAAAAGCAGTTGCATGGAATAACAGTTTTTGTTTTATCATATCTATATATCAAGCAAAAATAAAATCTGAAGAGAATAGAGACAATTAAGGCCTTGTAGAATTATACTAAAAATGTTTTGAAGGTATATTTAATGTTTTCTTTATACTTTAGTGGGTTTTTTGAAAATGTAGCACAGTTTTCACATTAGTTTTTATCTTCTATTTGATTATATTCACCAAAAATTCTTTATCTATTTAAATGCTATTTTTATATTTTTTATTTAATGGCTTTATTCCAATGAAATATAATTAACTTTGTTAGTTTTAATTTATTCTTTAATAAAATAAACAAAATGCTGAAATTCTGTCTCTTCTAACCAGAAAACAGCTACTTTAAAGGTTAAAATTATAAATAATTACAATGCTAGAAGTTAAGAAATATAGGCGTTGAAGGTCTTTCCTGTGTTTTCTTTTCAAACCTTTTTTTTTTTTTTGGTTTAACTCAGATTGTTTCTCTTTCTCTCTCTTAGTTTTCCACTATTCCTTTTATAATTCAGCCACAAAATGCCTGGACTCAGCAAAGTATGAACTATGTTTGTTTATTGTTGTTATTTGTTGTGTTTGTTTCTTACAAGCTAGATCTATTCACAGTGATTAATAAGGCAAGTCAAGTTTAAAATACCAACTTCAAATGAAAACAAACAAGAAATCTGCCTTCTCTCAGTTTGCTTTTAGGACATCAAACAAAAACATTAATCTGATTATGATTACTGTATAGTTGCCATTCCAAACATATTAATTAAAATAAATCAGCATTGTTTATTCCTTGTAAAAATATTTGTTCAAAACATTGAGCTGTACAATATATCATTATTACAGAAACGATATTAGGAATCTGAATTATTTTGCTAAGGAATTCATTTAACTCTGATCACATTAATTATTTTAAATGTATTTCTCAGCTTTTATGAAAGTACATTGCTTTTAAAAAAATTTTTAAAACCTAGTCCCTGGTTTGCCTTTCCACACAGAGTTGTAAAAGATTAAGCAGCCAATGTAACCACTGGTGTGTTATATTTAAGATTTCCTTTGTTGCTTGCTGCACATGCAACAATGTTGTTCTTTCTTTGACACAGACCCAGACAAAGGCTGAGTGTAGTAAGGAAGCAGACAGCACGCCTCCAGTAGTGGCCCCTGCCTGGCTCCAGGATTTGTAAACAGAAACATCCCAGGCTCCAATGAGGCAGACAGCGGTTCCCTGTCTGTTCTGCATTCAGGAAGTGCTTGCTTGTACAAGCCCAGCCATTGCACAGAGGCATACATAACAGTGTTTACACTTGGCTGAGTATTTAACTGAGAAAGCTAATAAGGAGGAAGAAGGGATTTATTAGAGCTAGGGGAACAGGACAGTTTCAAGTATAGCATTATATAGCATATATGTTTTAAAAAATCCTTTTTTTTCCCTAAAGAAACAAAGAACAGAAGTTACGAGTTTTCTAGTTAAAGGCCTCTTTTATTGCACACATATGTGAAAACACATATTGAAATATTTTTCCTGGCAGTTTTTCAGGATCTCATATTTTTAGACCATATGACATATCCTGGAAAGTTTTTCATTTGAGCTATGTAACTATTAACATGGTTTTTAACATGTTTAAAAATCTATTTTAATACTTTTTTCATCCTCCCTATTATATGAATTAATAATTTATATTTCAGATTTTGGGTTAAGGAATTTTTTATGTAAAAGTTATGTTGCATTTTTATTGTGATTTTGAGAATAAAAGCAAAGAAAATGCTGATTCTTCATAAAACATTAGAAGATTCATTTGGGAATTAGAATTTTGGAATTAGAAAGACTTTATAAAAGTCACTTCATATAACCACTTTTTAAAAGATAGTTTAATGTATTTTAATAGCAAACTTGTAAGAACAGCACAGAAGACAGACATTAAAAAGATGTACTTGCATGTAGGACATCTCAGAAAAGTATAGTGAATGGATGGAATCTACTATGTGATAAAAATACTACAAACACCACTTAGTTGCTGTAGGTAAGAAATTTACTTGTTTTTAAGAATCCAAGTGCTGGCATTGTCCAGAAACATTTAATAGGTTTATTTATAATTGTGGTAAAGTTGAACTGCTAAAACTTGTTCACGGAAACATTTTAACTTACATTAATGCTTTCTGTTCCCTCGTTTATATTAAAAATTCACTTACAAATGAAAATGGAAAACCTGCCAATACCCGATTTCTATCCCCTAATTTTCCATTCACCGTCATATACTTAGGTAGCTACCTTTTGACCCTATGGGGAAAAAATGTCTATCATTCAGAACTACCAATAACAGGAAGAAGAGGAAAAAAATGGGTTTTTTGAGAATAGAATGTTTCCTGTCATAGTGGATTTTTATGCACAGTCTCCACATGTGCAGCTTGCTAGTTAAATGTCTTTTGGCATGAGTGTTACAAATTTGGCACGGATAGCACACAGGTTGATGTCTTCAAAAAAGGTCAGGCAGACAGGCCTTACTTTGCTTCTTGCAAAGCACCAATAGTTGTGCTCTGGCAGTGCAGATCTGTTTTGACATCTTGAGCAATTTCTCATACCAAAGGCTGGAATGGAAGTTTGGGTGTCAGAATTTCAGTGGACTCCTGATAATGTCTGATTTTATGGATTGCCACAGTCCCAGGCCTGTAATGATGAAGTTTATTCACTATAAGCAGCCACGATTGATACTACAAAATTTTTGTACTAAAACTCTTAGGATTTTTAAAAAATCCCTTAATCTTTTTAGTCTGTTTTCTTACACTTTACATTTATTTATAATGTCAGGCCATCTCTTTTTAATGCCAAAACTAGATTAATAAAAACATTAAGGCAACCACAGTGACAATATCAAAAATAGATAGCAAAGAATGAGATGGGAAAATTGGAAATTAGATGCAATAATTTAGAAAAACTCAATGGTTTGAGAATCCCTAGTAAGGCCCCAATCGCTGTGGACTAATTGATACTCAAAATTATGACCCTAGTCATGGAAAAAAGAAATTTGCTCCCATGTATTTAGTGTAAGAAGGCCGGCCCTGTGGCTCAGTGGTTAAGTTCTCACACTCTGCTTTGGTGGCCCAGGGTTTTGCCAGTTTGGATCCTGGGTGCAGACATGGCAATGCTCATCCAGCCATGCTGAGGCGGCATCCACATGCCACAACTAGAAGGACCCACAACTAAAAATGTACAGCTATGTACTGGGGGGCTTTGGGGAGAAAAAGGAAAAATAAAATCTTTGAAGAGAAAAAAAAAAGGCAGGAAAAATGTAGATTATATTTTTAAGAGCATTTTAATACAAAATTGTTCATGTTAAAAAACCTGTTTAGTTGTAGATACTCATTGGCGTCTTTTTCAACATTTTTGGCTCTCCTGTACTAATCATTTTTCAGTGGTGCCAATAGGCAAGGGAAATCACACTTTTTTTAGAATGGGTAGAGATAAGGAGCTTCGTTTTGAGTATGGTTTAGATATCTCCAAAATATTCAATGAGAAATATAAAGTATGTTTGTTAAAGAAACTCTATATGTACATGAATTGATTAATGCAGTTATTTAACCCACGTGTTTCAAAAATTAGTCCAGCTGCTGTATCTCTAAATCAAAGAGATTTTCCTGGTACACATGTTTCTTCCTACACCGCTGAACAGTTGAGTCAGGTTGAGGGGAGAGACTTCTTTCCCTATGTTCTGTTTTAAAGATTATTCAAAGCTTTTAAGTTCCAGCTCCTCACCATTGGTTTAGATAATCAATATATGACTCTGCCATCAGTTTCCTAATTAAGAATGTCTTCAGTTAGGCCAAATGTACAATGTGGTACCTCACATTTCTATCCCAATAGTTTTTCTCGTAGTTTGTCTATATCTGACACACACAGGAGAAGATATCGCTCAAGGCTATCTTGCCTTTTATTACAGGTAAAACTAGCACTTATGTTCTTATGAAGCATGCTTAAATCACACCCTCTACACCTTTTGTTTATGACTCAACTACCATCTTTAAGATTGGATATAGCTCTACTCACTTTCTCAGCTATTTCAAGTTTCTTCTTGGTGGTAGAAAAGCATATGATAACTGCAAAATCTATTGAATTCCACTGTAGAATAAGATGGCTGTTTATTTAGATTTCTGACCTCTTTTTTTTTTTTTTATGGGTTCCATCCATAAGGAGTTTGATTCCATTATTTGTCTTAAAAATAGTGCCATATTTGTTCATTTTGCTGAATAAAATATGGATCTTTTTCAGAAGAAGACGTACCTGATTGTATATTTCTGATGCTGGTCGTTGCTTTGTAATCTGGAGATGTCATTAACAAAGCCATCCATGTATGGTTAATGCTATATAGGCTGCTGCTGTTTGAATAGACATACACATGTGAGGAACATTCTTTGACTTACAGCTGCTTTTATTCCTTACAGAATCTGCTGTTTGCAGTGTCTTGTTAGCTTCATGATCAGCCCTAAACTTCTGCTCATAAACAGTATCCCAGACCTCTTAGTGTCATGTCAGGCTGATCTGTCTGCTTCAGTGGTTTTGCAACAGCCCACAACTATGCAGAACAGTTTAACTGTACTTAAGAACATCTTTTAAATGGTTTTGTCTTCCTTGCCTTATTTGCTTCTGTAGTTTGTTCTAAAGAAGTCATTTTATTATCCTGTGTTGATGTTTCTTTTAAGATGTAGATAGCTCAGTGTATTTGATTTTTTATGTGCCTATATTAATAATCTTATCTTTTAATATCTAGGAATAACGAGAGAGCAGAAGATGATAGCTTATCATTTGGGTAAAGCTCTTGGCCATTTAATATAAACTAGGATTCAAAAGTGACAAAATGAAATTGATAAGATGGCTGTGGTGTGTTTATATTTTATAAAGAAAGGAAAATAGGTTGAAAACTATCATTTTATTATTGTTTGTTTGGCATAGAGTTTAACAAGAATTTTTATTCTTATAGTAAATCTTATGTATCAGATACTAGCATTTCTAAACTCAGAGTAGCTGGGACAACAAAAGTAAGGTGATGGAGGACAATTTCTCATTGATAGCAAAGCAGGAGCATTCTGTACCCAGACAATAAAGAGAAACTGGTACTATGCTGGGAAAGCCTAGAGAGCAAGAAGTGAGTTCTTTTAAAATGATGGTTGTTGGGTTTTCTTCTGCTTAAAATAAAACTAATGCATATTTATTGTATAAAATGTAGAAAATATATATATAAAAATTGCTTATAATCTGTTAGTCAAAGGAATTAACATTTCAGTGCATTTCCTTCTACTCTTTTTTCTATGCATAAATATTTTATAGTAAAACATACTATATAGAACATAGATAGTTCAATATAAAGTATCATCAAACCCAAGTCAAGAAAGAGAACATCCCAGGTGACTCCTGTGTTGTCTCTCTTCCTATCACAAGTCATATTTCCCTCTTAAGGATAGATGTTATTCTGACCCTTGTGATAATCATTTCCTTGCTTTTCTTTATGTCTGTCTTCTGATATATGCCCAAGAGTTCAGTATAGTTTAATTTTTCCAGTTTTTGAACTGTAGATAAATGAAATCATAGCATCTTCTTTTGTATCTTCCTTCTTTCACACAACATGATGCTTTTAAGATTTGTTTGTGTTGTTGAGTGAAGCTGTAGTTCTTCTGGCTTTTTTTTTTTTTTTTTAAATATAAGGAATGTAAGTCACTTCCGTTGCTATGTACTATTCCATTGTATGGGTATACCACAATTTACTTGTCCATTCTCCTGTTGATAGACATTTGGGTTGTTTCTAATTTTTGTATACTATGAATAATTCAGCAATGAACATTCTTGAATGTATGTTCAGGTACACACGTGCATGAGTTTCTCCAAAGTATATGCCTAGGAGTAGAATTCCTTAGTCATAGGGTACATATATCTTCAAGGTTAGTAGATAAAGCTAAACTGTTTCCAAAGAAATTGTACCAATTTGAACTACAAGCAGAAGTATATGAAAGTTCTCTTTGCCTGCATTTTTGCTCATAATAATTGTTGATGGGTTCAAGGCAAATGAAAACAGGATTGAAACAAAAAAACAACCCACTAACTGGGAAAAAATATTTGCAAGTCATATATCTGACAAAGGCTTAATATCCATAATATATAAAGAACTCTCACAACTCAACAACAAAAAATCAAACAACCCAATCAAAAAATGGGCTGGAGGCATGAACAGACGTTTCTCCAAAGAAGATATACAGATGGCCAATAGGCACATGAAAAGATGCTCATCATCGCTGATCATCAGGGAAATGCAAATCAAAACTACACTAAGATATCACCTTACACCCATTAGAATGACAAAAATATCTAAATCTAATAGTAACAAATGTTGGAGAGGTTGTAGAGAAAAAGGACCCCTCATACATTGCTGGTGGGAATGCAAACTGGTGCAGCCACTATGGAAAACAGTATGGAGATTCCTCAAAAAATTAAAAATAGAACTACCATACGATCCAGCCATCCCACTACTGGGTATTTATCCAAAGAGCTTGAAGTCAGCAATCCCAAAAGTGCTATGTACCCCAATGTTCATTGCTGCATTATTTACAATAGCCAAGACATGGAAGCAACCTAAGTGCCCATCAACAGACGAATGGATAAAGAAGATGTGGTACATATATACAATGGAAAACTACTCAGCTGCAAAACAGAACAAAATCATTCCATTTGCAATAACATGGATGGACCTTGAGGGTATTATGTTAAGTGAAATAAGCCAGCGAGAGAAGCATAATCTGTGTATGACTCCACTCATATGAGGAATTTAAAATTATGGACTAATTTTAGTCTAGTGGATACCAGGGGAAAGGTGGCGTGGGGGGTGGACACAAAGGGTAAAGTGGTGCACCTACAACATGAATGACAAACATTAATGTACAACTGAAATTACACAAGATTGTAACCTATCATTAACTCAATAAAAAAAAATAAATGTCAAAAAAAATTGTTGATGAGGTTCTAAAAAAGGGATTAAAATGTAAGACATCAGTTACAAATAATTGAGAGGTGGTAAGTAATGATGTTAAAGTATTCTAAGGTCTTTCTACTGCCCAGAAAACAGGTGAGCAAGGGCAAATAGTTTAAAATAGGATTGTAGATATAAACACATAGATGTCACTAATATCTTAAATGTAGATAGATTAAACATTCCATTTAAAAGACAAAGATCATTTGGATTGAATTAAAAACACCAGCATTCACATGCAGGAGAATGAAGTTGACTCCCTACCTCACACTGTATACCAAAATTAGCTCAAAGTTGATCATCAACCAAAACATAAAAGCTAAAATCATAGAACTTTTAGAAGAAAACATGGGAATACATCTTTATGACCTTTGATTTAGCAAGAAATTCTTATATGTGACACCAAAAGCACAAGCAATAAAAGAAAAAAATAGATAAGTTGGATTTCCTCGAAATTAAAAACTTTTGTGCTTCAAAGGACATATCAAGAAAATGAAAATATAAGCTATATGCTACAGCATGGATGAACCTTGAAAACATTATGCTAAATGAGATAAGCCAGACATAAAAGAATAAATATTACATGATTCCACTTATATGAAATATCAAGAGTAGGCAGATTCATAGAGACAGAAAGTAGATTGGAGGTTACCAGTGGCCGGTAGAAGAGGAGAATAGGGAAAAATGCATAATGGTTACAGACTTTGTCTTTGGGGTGATAAAGTTTTGAAAATAGTGATAATGGTTGCACAACATTGTGAATGTAATTAATGCCACTTAATTGTACAATTATGAATGGTTAAAAAGGCAAACTTTGTTATATATATTCCACCAAAATTTTTAAAAACTAATATTGTAATATATCAAAAACCATTGAATTGTACACTTTAAATGGGTAAATTGTATGGTATATGAATTATATCTCAATAGAAAGACTAATAATCCTATTACAGTTTAGGTCATTTACAAGAGAATCATCTAAAATATAAGGATACAGAAAGATAAACAATAAATTGATGGCAAAATACACAAATACTAGCTAAATAATATCAAATCAAATGAACTTTAAGGCATCAAACATTACCACAGACAATGAAGGTGACTTCATAATGACAAGAATTCAATTTAACAGGAAGATAAAACAATTTAAAATTTGTATAGAGCGAGTAATATAGCCTTAAAATATATGAACCAAAAATAGACACAACTAAAAGCATAGACAAATTCTTAATTATAAAAGAAGATTTTAACACAACTTTCTGGTAATTGATCAGCAGTCAGAAATTTAATAAACAGGTAGAAGATTTGAACTACTCATTGAATAGGCAGAAAGATGCTCACAAGCTTCTTTTAAAGTCAATGAAGAGTATAAACAACCTAAATTGGGGTTTTAAAGGGTTCTTAATGATATAGAATAGCACTCATTGAAAAGAAGCAGACTACAAAGTTGGATATAGTAATTCCAATTTCATTTAAATTGCTATATAGGATTGGAAAAATGTTTTATCTTTGGTTTTCCACAGTTTGACTTAGATGTACATCAGTAAGAATTTCTTTTGTAGTTATCTGGGTCTTCTTAAATCTATGGGTTGATGTCTTTCATCAGTTTTGGGAAATTGCATTATCTCTTTCAGTATTTCTTCTGCACCATTTCCCCTGTCTCTCTCATTCTACTGTGATGTATATTAGACCATTTGATATTGTCTCATAGATATTGGATTCTCTGTTCTTTTTTCCCTCTCTTTTTCTCCTTGTGGAGTAGTTTGGATAATTTCTGTTGATATGTATTCAACCTTACTGATTCTTTTGTCAGTGTGTCCTTTCTGCTGATAATCACATCAGAAGAGTTCTTTAGGTCCACTACCATAACATTTAATTTCCAGCATTTCCATTTGGCTCTTTTCTAATAATTTCTGTATCTCATCTGACATTTTCCATCTGTTCACTCATGTGTCTACATTTTCCACTATATTCTTTAACTTTATCATAGTTATTTTAAAGTCTCTGTGTGGTATTTTCATCATCTGCAGTGTTTCTGTTGACTACTTCCTGTTTTGACATTGAACCATATTTTCTTTCTTTACATATCTTGATTTTTGGTTGAATAATGAACATTGCAGGTAAAAGAGTCTAAAGTAAATAATATTTATGTTCAGAAAAGGATAGACTCTGTTTTATCAAGCCACTAGAATGAAGGGTTAAGTAAATGTTTTTAGCTGAGCTGTATCTGGGCTTTGCTGTTGTCTTAGTTTGATTCATTTCAATATGGGTTTCAGATGATTTTTGAGGGCAGGATGAACCTTCTTTTTTTTTTTTTTTTTTAAGATTTTTCTTTTCCTTTTTCTCCCCAAACCCCTCCCCCCATGCATAGTTGCATATTCTTTGTTGTGGGTCCTTCTAGTTGTGGCATGTGGGACGCTGCCTCAGCGTGGTTTGATGAGCAGTGCCATGTCCGCGCCCAGGATTCGAACCAACGAAGCACTGGGCCGCCTGCAGCGGAACGCGTGAACTTAACCACTCAGCCACGGGGCCAGCCCCAGAACTTTCAATTTTGTAGGGTTTTTAGGATCTCAGTGCTTGTAGGATTTCTCTTAGTTCTCCTTTACCTTAGACCTTTGGTACGCACTGTACTCCAGCACTTCAGGAGTGCTGAGCTCTCTCTCTTTAGGAGTGTTGAGCTCTGTCAACTTTTCTGCCCATTGCCCAGTCACAGGTGGACACTGTCTTGTAAGCAGTAAGGGCCTGGAGTGCCCAGAAGGCTTCTCTCAGCTCTCTTGTCCTATCCTCAGATTTTAGCAGACCATGTGTACCTAAGCCTCAGAAGATTCTCTCAGTTCTCTTGTCCTGCCTGTATTCATACTTGTGAGTACTTGGTGAAGGCCTGAAGAAGAGTTGAGAGGTGACTGCAGACTTTGTGTCTGTGACCCCCGGGTATTCTCAGCTGTCACGCTATTTGGTACTCGGCCTTTAAGAATTTATTAGGGCCCACCCCTTGACGTAGTGGTTAAGATCGTGCTCTTTGCTTCTGTGGCCTGGGGTTTGCCAGTTTGGATCCCGGGTGCAGACCTGCACACTGCTTGGTGGGCTGTGCTGTGGCAGTGTCCCACATGCAAGGTGGAGGAGGATTGGCCCAGATGTTGGCACAGGGCCAATCTTCCTCACCCCAAAAGAAGGAATATGTTAAATGTTCAGCTGTTTCTTCATACTCACACCTATGGTGGTGTTCTTCCTCTATTCATTGCCTCACCAATGATAAAGGCAGTCTTAGGTTTCTTCTCTTAGAAAGAGTTTGTCACATTCTAGTGTTTAATCCATTGGTTCTCTGTGTCCTAGCTCTTAATGAGCTTTAAAGAAAAGACTATGATTTTGTAGGCTTTCTGGCTTGTTGCTAGTATATCTTGGCTTGTTATTAGGTTGGAAGCAAAATTCTCTTGCATCTTTTTACACCCTAAGCAGAATTGGAAGTCATTTTCTTCACATTTTAACATATCTGATGTGATGTATCATTTTATCTTATCTAAAAAGCCTCAACTGAAAGACCATTATTTTTCTACTGCTAAGAAAAAAATACTATCAAATAATTGTGAAGTGCCGTCAATTGTAGGATGCATCCCACTTTAAGAGATTTTTAATTGTGATTAATATGCGTATTAAAATTGATTAAATATAGTGCCTGTCTCCTGCACACGTTTTACTCTGGTAGAATGTCCACTCAACAACAACCCCTCAGTGTTTCTGTCAACAAACCTTTGGAGGAAGTCATATGTGTTCTCTTGTTTGAAACTCTCCATTGGATGGCAAAATGTTGATGGTTGCTAAAGTGTAGTGTTGGGTATTTGGAGGTTTTGTGAACACTCTACTTTTGTCTATAGTAGGAAGTTTTTATAATAAAAGGATTAAAAATAAAGCAACCAAACAGTCTTTCATTGGCACTTTCTGGTATGATCAAGAAAGCACCTGCATTAAAATCATCAGAAGGGTGTCAGTGGTTGGGAAGAAAATTCCAGAGATGTAGGTGAAGAGCACTCTTTTAAGAAATGCTGTGTTACTCTTCTTAACAATGTTTTAGTGGCACATATAAAAGAAATGTATGACAAATCATTACATTGTAAACCTGAAACTAATGTTATATGTCAGTTATATCTAAAGTAAAAAAAAAAAGAAATGTATGGAAAAACGGAACATAGATGTCCGATTCAAAAAGATATTCAGAAAAATCATCCTCTCATGTGAGAGTTTTAGGGATAGAAACTTAGGCCAATTTATTTTTCTTCTGTTTTTAAAATTCATGTAAAGTGATTTTGAAAATCTATGTCTAAATAAGTCTAAATGAATGTTTTCAGTAGGTAAAAAATAAACATTCTAGGTGATAAGTCATAGTTAGAGTCATAGTTTAAGCAGCATAGTTTTTAGTATTTCTTCTTTCATCTGAATAAAAAAAATGTAAGTATGATATAGATCACATTTGTAGTGTTTTCAAGACATTAATTCTTCATAGACTGTAAAAAGTTTTGTTGCTTGTATCAGTAACAAAAACAATTCTTCAAATGGGAAACCTTACTATTTATATTATTATCACATAATTTTCTCCCTTTTTCAGAAATTTGGGTAATGCTAAAATTACTATCAGGTAAAAAAATAGACAAGTAGGATTATCCTTCCTATTTTGTAATAAAAGTTTGATAAAATTAAAATATACATCACTTAAGCTATATACCTTGTTTTCATAATGTAGTAAAAACAAGAATATCTGAGCTAGAAAGCTAAGTCTTTTTTTTTAAGATTTTTAAAAATGTATATATTTTTCCTTCTTCTCCCCAAAGCCCCCCAGTACATAATTGTATATTTTAGTTGTGGGTCCTTCTACTTGTGGCTTGTGGGTTGCTGCCTCAGCATGGCTTGATGAGTGGTGGTAAGTCTGCACCCAGGATTTGAACCAGTGAAACCCTGGGCTGCCAAAGCAGAGCACGCAAAGTTAAAACACTTGGCCACAGGGCTGACCCCTAGTTAGCTAAATCTTAATGTGAAATCTTTAATAATTTTCATTTGTGTTAAATATTCTATACTTTTTTATATATATAGTGGCTATTCAGGATAGAGATTGTGCCTTTTGTTACATTTTAAGTTTCAATTTGTTTTGTCATTTAAACTAAAGAATATTAATTTAAATTTTATATTATTAAAATTTACTGAAAAACCAATGGATCATTGAAGAAATTAAAGGAGAAATAAAAGAATATCTAGGGACAAATGAGAATGAAAATATACCATACCAACTCATATGTGATGCAGCAAGAGTGGTCCTAAGAGGGAAATTCATAGCAATACAGGCTCACCTTAACAAACAAGAAAAATCTCAAATAAGCAATCTTAAACTACACCTAACAGAAAAGAAGAACAAACAAAACCCTGCAACTCAGCAGAAGAAGGGAAATAGTAAAAATTAGAGCAGAAATAAATGAAATTGAAAGAAAAAAAGTTGAAAGGATCAATGAAACAAAGAGCTAGTTCTTTGAGAAGATAAGCAAAGTTGACAAACACTTAGCCAGACTCACTAAGAAAAAAAGAGAGAAGCCTCAAATAAATAAAATTAGAAATGAAACAGGAAAAATTACAATGGATACCACAGAGATACAAAGGATTATGAAAGAATACTATGAAAAACTATATGCCAACAAATTGGACAATGTAGGAGAAATGGATAAATTCTTAGACTCATTCAGCCTCCCAAAAATGAACCAAGAAGGAATAGAGTCTGAATAGAGCAATCGCGAGGTTGAAACAGTAATCAAAAACCTCCCAAAAGATAAAAGTCCAGGGGCCGGCCCCATGGCCGAGTGGTTAACTTTGCACGCTCCGCTGCAGGCAGCCCAGTGTTTCATAGGTTCAAATCCTGGGCGTCGACATGGCACCACTCATTGAGCCAGGCTGAGGCGGCATCCCACATGCCACAACTAGAAGGACCCACAACTAGGAATATACAACTATGTACCCGTGGGGGGGGGGGGGGGGGGGTTGGGGCAGAAAAAGGAAAAAAATAAAATCTTAAAAAAAAAAAAAAGTTATCCAAAAAAAAAGAGATAAAAGTCCACAACCAGATGTCTTCTCTGGAGAATTCTACCAAACATTCAAAGAAGATTTAACACCTATCATTCTCAGACTATTCCAAAAAATTGAGAAAGGTGGAACACTTGCTAACACATTCTGTAAGGCCAACATCACCCTGATACCAAAGCCTGATGAGGACAACACAAATGAAGAATATTACAGGCCAATATTCCTGATGAACATATGGAAAAATCTTCAACAAAATATTGGCAACTGAATACAGCAAAACATTAAAAAGATCATACACCATGATCAAGTCGGATTTCTACCAAGAACACAGGGATGGTTCAACATCTGCAAATCAATCAGTGTGATACACCACATTAACAAAATGAGGAATAAGAATCATGTGATCATCTCAATAGATGCAGAGAAAGCATTTGACAGGATCCAACAGCCATTTATGATAAAAATCTCAATAGAATGGGTGCAGAGCAAAGGTATCTCATTGTAATAACGGCCATATATCACAAACTCACAGTCAACATCATTCTCAATGGGAAAAACTGAAAGCCATCCCTCTGGGAACAGGAACAAGACAAGTGTGCCCACTCTCACCACTCTTATTCAACATTGTACTGGAGGTTTTGGCTAGAGCAGTTAGGCAAGAAAAAGAAATAAAAGGAATCCAAATAGGCAATGAAGAAGTGAAACTATTGCTGTTTACAGATGACATGATTTTATATAGAGAAAACCCTAAAGAATCTGTCAGAAAACTATTAGGAATAATAAGTAACTACAGCAAAATTGCATGGTACAAAATCAACTTACCACAAGAGTTGCATTTTTATACTCTAGTAGTAAACTAACAGAAAGAGAACTCAGGAATACAATTCCATTTACAATCACAGCAAAAAGAATAAAATGTCTCGGAATAAATTTAATGAAGGAGGTGAAAGACCTATACAATGGAAACTATAAGACATTGAAAGAAATTGATCATGACATAAAGAAATGGAAAGATATTCCATACACATGGATTGGAAGAGTAAATATAGTTAAAATGTCCATACTACCTAAAGCAATGTACAGATTCAGTGCAATCCCAATCAGAATCCCAATGACTTTCTTCAGTAGGCAGTACACTCTTTGACATCAGTCTTAGAAGGGTCTTTTTGTATACTATGTGTACTTGGACAAGGGAAACCAAAGAAAAAATAAACAAGTAGGATTTCATCAGACTAAAGAGCTTCTGCCAGGCAAAAGAAAACCAGGATCAAAACAAAAACACCATCCACCAACTGGGAGAAAGTATTTGCAAATCATATTTCCGACAATGGATTAATTTCCAAAATATTTAAAGAACTTACACAGCTCAACAACAAAAATACAAACACCCTACTCAAAAAATGGACAGAGGATATGAGCAGACATTTTTCCAAAGAAGATATACAGATGACCAATAGGCACATCAAAAGATGCTTAACATCACTAATCATCATGGAAATGCAAATCAAAAGTACCCAGAAATATCACCTTACACCTGTGAGAACGGCTATAATCACCAAGACAAAAAATAAATGTTGGAGAGGATGTGGAGAAACGGCAACCCTCATACACTACTCCTGGGAATGCAAACTGATGGCAGCCACTATGGAAAACAGTATGGAGATTTCTCAAAAAATTAAAAATAGAAATAGCATATGACGCCGCTTTCCCACTACTGGGTATTTATCCAAAGAACTTGAAATCAACAATTGAATGAGACTTATGCACCCCTATTTTCATTTCAGCATTATTCCCTATAGCCAAGAAGTGGAACCAACCCGGATCCCCTCGACTGATGATTGGATAAAGAAGATTATGTTAAGTTAAATAAGCCAGACAGAGAAAGATAAAGACCGTATGATTTCACTCATAAGTGGAAGATAAAGTAACACACAGATGAAGAGAACAGTTTAGTGGTTATCTGAGGGGAAGGGGTTTGGGGAGTGGGCACAAGGGGTGAAGGGGCACATTTATATGGTCACTGACAAAAAATAATGTACAACTGCAATTTCACAATGTTATAAACTATTATGACCTCAATAAAATAGAATAATTAATAATGTCCACATAGTTCAGAATTTAAAAATACATGTTTTTCAGTAAAACTAGTTTTCTTATGACTTACAATTCCTTGTTGAATTTAAAACACACTTTTGGAATAAGTAGTGTGGTTTTAGTTCTTTTGGGAATTACAACATTGGTTGTCTTTACTCATTTGCAGAGAGAGTTTTTTCCATAATGTCACATTGGTATTACAATTTTCAATGTTTAATTTTTATTTTCTTTACAGTTGACTTAAAAAATCTTTTTTATTAACTCATGTATGTGTTTTATTTACCCAAAAAAATAAAAACCCATTTAAATAAGCAGCTTTCTAGTTTGGAAATAGCAAATCTTTGTTTTATATTAGATTTGTGAATTTTTATTGATCCGGTTAACAAGTAGTCTTGTTATATGAAAAATCTTAATCTATTTTGTCTGTCACATTGGTGGTAAAATTTGGGTAGATTTTTTTAAATGTTAACTAAATGAGATTTAATTTAATTGTTTATCCCTTTTTTTATGTATATCATAAATCCTAGTGATTTACTAAGATTCCACCTTAGGAAACTAGAAAAAGAGGAGCAAGTTAAGTCCAGAATAAGCAGAAGAAAAGAAATAATAAACGTTACATCAGAAATCAACTAAATTGAAAATGAGAAATTAATAGAGAAAAATCTGCAAAACCAAAAGCTGCTTCTTTAGAAAGATCAGTTAAATTGATAAATCCCTTGCCAGCCTACCAAGACAAAAAGAGAAAAGAAATAAATTACTAATTATCAGAAATGAAAGAAAGATCATCACTCCTGATTCCAGAGACATTAAAAGCATAATAAAGGAGTATTATGAACAACTCTGTGCCCACATATTTGATAACTTATGTATAATGGGCCAATCACTTGAAAGACACAATCTGCTAAAACTACACAGGGAGAAATACATAATCCGAATAGGTGTATATCTATTAGAGAAATTTAATCAATGATTAATAACCTTCAGAAATAAAAAGCACCAGTCTCAGATCCTTTCACTGTTGAATTCTAGCAAACATTTAAAGAAGAAATGATACCAATTCACTACCATCTTTTCAAGAAAATAGAAGCAGAATGAACCCTTCCTGACTTCTTCTATGAGACCAGCATTACGCTCATACCAAGACAATGAAAAAACAAGCCAGACTTGGAAAAATATGTACAAAATATATAACTAATAAAGGATTTATGTCCAAAATATGCAAATAACTATTCAAACTTAAGAAAAGAAGCAGCTCAATTAAAATGTGGGCAAAAGATCTGGTATTGGTTTATCAGTTGTAACAAATGTACCACAATGTAGTCTTCTCAGGCAGCTGTAAGGGAAGAAATAGTAATTTCCCCTCTACCCTTCTGGATTCTTGGCTGAGACCTACCCTGTAATAAAAGAATAACAGGAGAAAAACAGAGAGGTTTAATAAGTGTATACCTCCTGTGTACATAGGAGATACCCAAGAAAACTGAGTAACTCTGAAATGACCCAAGCTGCCACCTTAAATACCATCTCCAGCTAAAGACAAAAGAAGATGGGGGTGGGGGTTATACTAGGGAAAGCATAGTAAACAGGGTTAAGGTTGTTATGCAGATTTAAATCCTTGCCTTCTTCATTGATAAGAGTTTCTAGAGTTCTAGTCATCTTCCTCGTCCTGGTACAGAAAGGGAGACACCCTTACAAATGGAGATTTCCCTTATAAATGTAAATGTCTCTTACAAAAGGGTAACTTCTACTTGGTTTTCAGAGCTTCTCCTATGTCTGCTATTTCTTAAAAATAACCAGGTCAACAGGAATGCAATCTGGTGGAGGCGCTATGGAAGACAGTATGGAGATTTCTCAAAAAATTAAAAATAGAAATCCCGTATGATCCAGCTATTCCACTACTGGGTATTTATCCAAAGAACATGAAATCAATAATTCAAAAAGATTTATGCACCCCTATCTTCATTGCAGTAGTATTCACAGTAGCCAAGGCGTGGATGCAATCCAAGTGCCTGTCAACAGATGAATGGATAAAGATGATATAGTATATATAAACAATGGAATACTACTCAGTCGTTAAAAAAAGACAAACTCATGCCATTTGCAACAACATAGATAGACCTTGAGGATATTATGCTAATCGAAATAAGTCAGAGAAAGACAGAAGCCATATGATTTCACTCATATGTGGAAGATAAACACACAGTTAAGGAGAACAGATTAGTGGTTACCAGAGGGGAAGGGAGTAGGGAGAGGATGAAAGGGGTAAAGGGGCATATACGTATGATGATGAATAAAAACTAGACTACTGGTGGTGAACACAATGCAGTCTATACAGAAACAGAAATATAATGTATACCTGAAATTTGCACAATGTTATAAACCAATGTGACCTTAATAAAATAATTAAAAAAAAACAAACTATAACCAGCTCAAGATCATCCTTATGCAAGAGAGGCGTATTTTGGGATGTCACGTTCTGGTCACTTTCACAGTCATAACAAAATACTGTAGACTGAATGGGTTAAACAACAGAAATTTATTTTCTCACAGTCCTGTAGCCTGGAAGTCTAAGATTAGGGTGCCAGCATGGTTGTATTCTCTCGAAGACTAACTTCCTGGCTTGCAGATGGCCGCCTTCTCGCTGTTTCTTCACGGGGTAGAGAGAGAGAAAGTAAGCCATCTCTTGTCTTTTCTTACAAGGACACTAATTCCTTCATGAGGGCCCCACTCTCATGGCCTCATCTAAACCTAATTATCTCCCCAAAGACCCATCTCCAAAAAACCATTACATCTGGGATTAAGGCTTCAATTTAAGAGTTTTAAGGAAACACTGTTCAGTCCATAGCGCACACTTAGGGAAGATATTAATAATAGGAGAAACTGTGTGTTGAGGGGGAAGAGGTATATGAGAACTCTCAGAACTTGCTGTGTAGTTTTTCTGTAAACCTAAAACAACTCTAAAGAATAAAGTCTATTAAAAATAATAAAAGCAAGACTAAAGATTGTGAATTTAAATTTCAGAGAGATTTAAAAGTAGATGAAATTTTCTTTGATATTCACCGCCCAATAGAATGCTAAATGTGACAGGAACAAGCCATGTCAATTCAGCATTCACCAGGGAGCCCCTTTGGGTCTTTCTTTTCCTTTCTTCTGCCTTCTTTGAACCTCTCTACTTTACTTTAAATGTCACTGTTTTCCACTATCTCCTTGTTTGTTCTTTTGTCCTCTTCTTTTCTTCTCCCACCTTTTCTCTTTTGACCTTAACGCACCGTAAAATAAAATGTGAGCATTATTTGCTGATTTTTTTAAAACAAAATACTGTGCTGCTTTGAGAATTACCAAGTTAAACATTTATTTTTTCCTTAAAAAATAAAAAAAAGACTTTCTTCACTTATGTATGTAAACAAACAACGAAAAGCAATGCTCTTGTAATTTACCGTTCTGTTGTGGAACTTTTGATAATATCACATTTCATTCAATCTAGTTGAACGACAGCTTCCATAATAATGAATCTGGAATGGTACTGATTGTCCTAGTTGAAAGCTGCAGTTACCTAGAAAAAAACAAAGTATCTGACAGTAGTGATCTCATACTCAGTAAGGGAATAAGTCAATAAGCACACCAAACGTTTGTGTATATCTTATTATAGTAAAGATTAATTATAGTGTGTGTGTGTATCTATGATTTTGTGTGTTGAAAATAGAATTTCTCTTTTGGGTGGGCCAAATTCTAAAATCAAGTATTTTTTTTGTTTAACTGAGGAAAAATTCACATAACATACAATCAAACATGTCAAAGCTTGCCATTCAATATATTCACAGTGTTGTGCAACCATTACCTCTATCTAGTTCCAAAACGTTTTCATCAACTCAAAAGGAAACTCTGTAGCTGGTACGCAGTCACTGTAGATTTCTCCCGCACCCTAGACCCTGGAAACTGCTAATCTGCTTTCTGTCTCTGTGGATTTGCCTATTCTGGATATTTCATATAAATGGAATCATAGAATATGTGTGTTACCTTTTTTGTGTCCATTGTAAGGATAAACCACATTTTTAAAAATGCATTTTTCATTTTATGAACATTTGTGTTGTTTCCACTTTTGGCTGTTGTGGTTAGTGATGCCATGAACATTCCTGTAGAAGTTTTTGTTTGAACACTTGTTTTCAGTTCTTTTGCATGTATGCCTAGGAGTGGAATTACTGAGTCTTATTCTATGTTTAACTTTTTGAGAAATTTCCAAAATGTTTTTAGTGCAGCTGTACCATTTTCATTTCCACCAGCAATGTATAAGAGTTCTAATTTTCTATGTCCTTGCCAACACTTTTTATTTTCTGGATTTTTTTTTAATTATAGCCATCCTAGTGTGTATGAAGTGATATCTCATGGTAAAATGAGTTTTTATATGTGGCTGTCTTCCTATAACTTATTCTTTACGTTGAAAGTAGGTATAATTATTAATGTGTTAAAGTCTATTAATTCCAATAAATGTCTTGTAGATTAAAAGAGTATTACAGTGCTTCAATAGATCCTTCTATAGAAACATTGTTTTGCCATTTCAATATTCAGTTGTGCTTAAGTTGACTGAGACAAATGCATTCATCTAGAACTGGAGTGCCTGTCAGAGGAACTCTTTGCCATAGAGGTTCTAGTTTGATACAGTACATACTTATAATGTCCAAAATGAGAAAGATTTAAAATACAGTATGCTTGGTTTTGATTGAATGTAAACAATGGTTAAATAAGGATATTAGCAGTCATCAAGCCCAGCCTCTGCTCATTATTACCAAACACTGCATAAATACCTCCAGTTAAAAGAATATGACCAGTTATTCCATAGGGTAACTGATTCCATTTTAGACAGCTCTATTTATAAGCCCTAAATGCTTCTGTATACTGAGCTAGAAACCGCTGTCTTTGAACGTGCACTAACTGAATCTTATTTTCTGTAGCTACAAGTCCATTTTTCCACGTAAAGACAGCTATCTTATACTTTGAAGTTTTCTTTTTGCCCACATCAGACACTTCCAGTTCTTTTTACCCATCACATTTCAGAGTTCTCAAACCTTCACTATTCCACTTGCTCTCTTCTGGACGTGCTCCAGTTTTTGGACATCCATCCTAAAGACTGCTTCTCTAGATATTATCCACAGAATGGAACTAATACATAAAATGGTTAACACACTCATAATAGATCTGTGATTTAGATATGTGTGTTCCCTTTTTGCAAGTGAAGAAACTTAGACTCAGACAGGTGAAGAAATTTTCCCAAAGTCATACAATAAGCGGAAAAACTAAGTTTCAAGTCCAATTCAGGTTTAACTGCCTGCAAGGCCATGCTGTTTTCATTAATAATCGTAATATTAATATTGCTAAACATAATAACTATCATTTATTGCATAGATGATATATACTCAACACTGTACTTAGACTTATATTTAAGCCTCACAGAGAGGACTATGTTTACAAATGAATGTACTGAAGATCAGAAAAAAATAATTTGCTAAAGGCCACTGAGAGAGTGGTGTAGTCAAGATTTAAAACCAGATGTGATTCCGAAGACTGTTGTCTTAAATATTTTACTATTCTATCTATGCTGTTCCATGATGTAGTTGATATTTCAATAATTAGGAGTACAACTAACAGGTGTTTCAGTGTTCTAAATCTATATAAGATAATCTATATGATTAAAAAAGTATATAATTTGCAATTATCACAAATTTTATTGCTAAATATTTTATTTTTCTTTCATTTTCTTTGATGCAAAAACTGCTGATTTGACTATATATTGATACAGCTTTTCTGTCAATATTTATCAAATACTGAGAAAAAAGATGACTGTATTTTTATATTTGTTTTCTTTTAGGTCCACCTCATTCATTTAACCGAGATGAGACAATAATCATTGCTTTGGCATCAGTCTCTGTATTAGCTGTTTTGGTAGTTGCCTTATGCTTCGGATACAGGATGCTGACAGGTAAAAATAATACTTTTTATTCTATTGTTTATTAAACATACCATTTAATGAGAATTTGTTTTCTCCTTTTTAAAATCTCCATAGTAAAAAACATCTCTGAGCTCACATCCTTCTCTCTTAACAAACTTTTTTTTCCAAGCTTTTATGAAAAATTTCAAACATCCACAAAATGCCTATTTCCTAGCTTCAACAATTGTCACATCTACATATCTTCTGTAGCCCCACTCCCTACATCCTTCCATGCCACTGGATTATTTTGAAGTGAATCATAGATATCATTTATCTGTAAATACTTTAGTACTATCTCTGAAATGTAAGGACTGAAAATATATATAATTACAGTAACACTTTCACGTTAAAAAAAATCAGAAATTCCTCAGTATTGTCAACTATCTAATCAGTTCTAGTAAACTTTAGGTTTGATTAGGTTTTTGGGAAATCAGCACCTAGTCATTCATTTGAATGACTTTAATAAAACTTTCTTTAATGTTTCTGCAAACTTTTTAGGATTTTAAACTAGGTCTGTTGTTCGAACCATCTCCCAGAATTCAGCTTTCATGTTATTCATCATCCATCTTCGTTTATAGATAATCCCAAGTTTAGTAAATAATTTTACTCCCATTAACATTAGCTGTAAGTCTTGCTGCCTACCCTCTGTATCTCTTCTTTTTAACTGTTATATAGTCAAAAGGGTAATAAAGATCTTCATTATAAGAAAACTACACATTAGTAACTTCTTTTTCCTGTTTCTATAGGAGACCGTAAACAAGGTCTTCACAGTATGAACATGATGGAGGCAGCAGCATCAGAGCCTTCTCTTGACCTAGATAATCTGAAACTATTGGAGGTGAGATTGCTCTTACATTATGGACTGTTCTTTCTGCTTTCATAGTATATCTGAGCCAATGACTTCATTCACTTACTAAATCATTCATTCATTTATTCATTGAGCTTTTATTGAGCATCAGTTTTGTGCCAACGCCTATTCTAGACGCTGAGAATATAGGTAAATAATACAGATATCCCTCTTGAGGCCTGTATTCTAGTGGAAGAGAGTCTACAAACAGGTAAAAAAATTAATGTGTATTATTTCAAGTAGTAGTAAATGCTCTGGAAAAACATAAAGCAGATAAGGAGATAAGTTATGTAAAAGAGGTTTTTAAAGAAAGTTTATTTAGGGCCAGCCTTGATTTTATTATATAAAACATTTTAAGAACCTTCCATTTGGGAGAAAAATATAATAAAGTTAAAAGCCAAATTCAGAAAAAGTATTTTGACCCATAACAAAGAATTGATAAAGATCTGGTATAAATTAGTATGAAAGAATCAATCCAGGGGCCAGCCCCTTGGCTGAGTGGTTAAGTTTGCGTGCTCCGCTTCAGTGGCTTGGGGTTTGCCAGTTCAGATCCTGGGCGTGGGCCTGTGTACCGTTCATCAAGCCATGCTGTGGCGGCATTCCACATAGAAGAATTAGAATGACTTACAACTAAGATATACAACTTTGTACTGAGTCTTTGGGGAGAGAGAGAAAAAAAAGAGGAAGATTGGCAACAGACATTGTCTCAGGGCCAATCTTCCTCACCAAAAAGCATAAAAAAAGGGAAAGAAGCAATCCATAAAAAAATGGACTAAAGAGATGAACTGCCAATTCACAAAAGAAGTAAGTGTGACTAATAAATGTTTGATGTGTCCAATTAACTAAATTCCAAAAAATACTAATTAAAACCATTGGATTTTATCTTGGACTGAGTAAAAGAAACACTCCGAAACCTTGTTGATTTAACTATATAGTGATAAGAGCCTTTCTAAAGGACAGCCTATCTGTTTGTTAAATTTTAACCTAGAAATAGTGAATGAAATCTAACAAATATCCTTAATAAATAATGGTAAATCCCTAACCTGTTGCAGTAAAAAGTGAGAGAAATGTCCAGAAGCCAAAAATGAAGGGAATGGGTTGCATTTTGTTGGTTCTTTGTGTATTGAGTATATTATGGAGACCTTGTCTTCTGTTAGGTTCTTCTAAAGTGTGTTCATTTTCTTTGTTTGTTTTAGTAGGCAATTAACTTGGCTGGACATACTGCAAACTCATCTCTTGGACGGAAGCTCAAATCTCAGTTCAGTTATTTTATCTTTAGCTGGAGTCTGTCCCAGGCATTTGTTGGGTTTCCCCCTCTCTGACTCTTCTTTCTGGGATTCTTCCCTAACTTTCCAACAGCTGTGCTTGCCCCAAATTCTGTCTTCTGGTTCCTAAGGCCAGAAAGATTATGGATTTTCTATCGCAGTTTTAGCTCCTCTGTGCAATGCTGATTTCTGCCTGCTCTCAGGCTAAAAGCTATGAAAATGGGTATCTCACCCTATGTCTTTCCTTTCTTTTAAGTGTTGACTCTCCTCAGAATCTACCTCTGTTTGTTCATTCTCTAGCACTTTCAGATTTCTTTTTCAAATTTTGTTCAGAATTTATAATTGTTACTTGTGGGAGGGCTGGGTGAGGTAGGAGCTTCCTGAGCTGTCTAAGATGTGGATTTTGTTAGTTTCTTGAGAAAGAGCTGGTTTAAATCAATATGAAAGAAGCAATCCGGGGGGCCAGCCCCGTGGCTTTCTTGATAAAGGAATAATTTAAACTATAAGCAATAGAGACCTGTGGCATACATATGGATTTATATTTTATTATTTAGTAAATTTGATTGTTAAGTTGTGATATGAATTAATATTTTGCTTTCTTCAACACAAATTTACAGCTGATTGGCCGGGGTCGATATGGAGCAGTATATAAAGGTTCCTTAGATGAGCGTCCAGTTGCTGTAAAAGTATTTTCCTTTGCAAACCGTCAGAATTTTATCAATGAGAAGAATATTTACAGAGTGCCTTTGATGGAACATGATAACATTGCTCACTTTGTAGTTGGAGATGAGAGAGTCACTGCAGATGGACGCATGGAGTATTTGCTTGTGATGGAGTATTATCCCAATGTAAGTTCTTCATAAAAAGATAAACTGACATTTATATTAGCTATCAATCAGATTTTCAGGAGGACCACTGTTATGTAGAGCATTGCTGGTTTGCGCACTGATTATTAATAGTCTGCAATGAGATAAGGATCTCACACCAGAATGTGAATCAACTAAGTCACTAGTTAACTGTTTAGTTCATCTCTCTCTCTCTCTCTCTCTTTCTCTCTCTGTCTCTCTCACTTTAACAAGAATTTCTTGATGAAGCAAGCTGTGCTTTGACTGGCATTTAATTCATTCTGGTACATTCTCCTTGTCCCAGACTGGTAATAAATAGTTTGTGGATGAGCACCTTAAATAGCACTGACACATATGTATTTACAAAAGCCTTCTGTTTTCTTCTTGTAAAATATAACAGTATAATTTGTGTTTGTACTCATAAGAGATACAATGTAAAGAGTGCCTGAAAGTCTTTTTTTTTGTATCTTAATTTGATAAATCAAAGAAGCGTTTAAAATGAAATAACCATCCATAATTTTTAATATTGGAGAAGTAAAAATTGATATTGTTTAAATTCTCCTGTCCATCCCCTCCTCCTCTCTCTATCCACAGAAATGTCTTACTAGCTCTTTTGAGATTCTGAAATATCATCATTCATTAGATCTATCGCTATGGAATCCTAACCTATGCAAATCCTTTATAAGACTGTGAACTTACCTCCTCATGTTCAAGTAACTTAATTCCACTCTTTTTTGTTTTTTTCTTTTTGTATTTTTTCCTCTATATAGGGATCTCTATGCAAGTATTTGAGTCTCCATACAAGTGACTGGGTAAGCTCTTGCCGTTTGGCTCATTCTGTGACTAGAGGACTGGCTTATCTTCATACAGAATTGCCACGAGGAGGTAAGACAATGAATAGAAGATGAATGACACTCATTTAGGGTCAAAATTCACAAAGGGAAATTGTATTCTCATCTTCAAAGTAAACGTATGTTTTATATTATAGCAGATTTATTGTTAGCTAGTTGTTTAAATGATCTGACATGAGGAAATTGATTTGAAATGTAACAGGAAGAATGAGAAAAAGAACATCAAGACTCTAGAGGGGTCATAGATCCCATTGAGAATTTGATTAAAGCTCTGAACACTCTCCCTGCAAAGATACACATATGGGCATACTTTAAAAGAAGGTTCTTTTGATTCTAGGGGTTCTCAGACCCTTTGAAGTCCACCTATGGACCTGGCTTAAGAACCTCTTAGCTAGGCTATTATATTTTCCTTGTATTTATTTTGCTTATTTAAATAAACTGCAAGCCATTATCACTCTTTTAGTTTTAACATCACGTGAATCTTTATTCCATAGGTTGGTTGGTCTTTAGTGGGAAACCTAAATATATCTTTTTATAAGCTAGAGTTAGGTTTGGTCAGATCTGTGCGGGGTGGGGGGGGGGGGGGGGCGGAATAACAAGCTTCAATAACAACAAATTTTTTTTCCCGTGTAAGAATCTAGAGAGACAGTCTGAAATTGGTTTGGCAACACCATGGTATTATTAGGGCCCCAGGCTCCTATTTTTCTCCTCTATTATGCTTTGTATATGGCTTACATTTCCAAAGTTACCTCATTGTTCATCATGCTATATTCTAATCAGCAGGGTAAAGGGAGGAAAGGTAGAAGGAGTTGCCCCCTTCTGCCTCCAGAAGTCCCACTCTTATGCTTATGTTTTGTTTCCCAGAACTTAGTCTTTGCTTAGCTACCACACTTAGCTGCAAGGGATGCTGAGAATATAGTTGGGTTTGTTTTTACCTGGTGCATTGCTGCCTCAGATAATATTGGGTTCTGTTACTAAGTCGGAAGAGGAGAATGCATGGTGGGCATTCAGTCTTTGCCAGTGTTTCAGAACTGTGTGGTTGTGTTCCTTGCCATAACTACAGTTTCCTTCGACTTTTATGCACGTTTTTGCCAGTTGTTCAAAGCATCTCTTCAGTACATTTGCTTTCTCAATTTATTTCAAAATACACTCCACATCACAGGCACCTCTAAATTAGCTTTGCTGTATAAAATCTTTTTTTGTGCTTTCCCAGGCTTTCATTCTTACAGCATTTTCTTGTCGTACTATAGCCCAGAACACGGTTTTTTCAGTTTCTCTGACCTCTGTAGTGAAGAGAATCTTTGTGTCGATTTCTTAGATCTTTTTTCCTTTGTATAATAGAATGGATCATCTTTTCTAGCTGCTGCTTCATGTATAAATAATTTCTTCTGAATAATTTATCAGTTCATTTATCTTGACATCTTGCTTTTCCTGAATACAGAATTGACCCATGTTATTGCCTATGTTAGCATCTTGATACACTTACTTTAGTCTTTAGCACATTAACCATTTGGACTGTGTGTTTCCTGACTCTTAAATATTATTGTAACTCCTTTGAAAAGCTGACTTAGCACAGAACTTAACATACCATCCTAATCTCCCTTTTCAAGGCCTGTGGGATTCAGCAAGGTTTCAAGTCAAACCTTGGCTGAAAAGAATGATTGCCCTCAAATATGACTTTTATTTAAATGTTACTCTCAAACATTACCTAATATTATCACTAAACAGGCAACCTTTTTAAAAACTGAGTATATATATGCCGTTTCAAAAAACATATGTATAGTAGCTATTTGAATTTATGGTTTTACCTAATTATTAAAAAAAATATTCCACGTATACTATACTATTTCAAAACATTTAAAGTATCATTTCACTTTCTTTCAGAGAACTGTTCTTCCCAGTATCTTCAGATGTAACTTTGCTGTTTAACATAGAAATTTTGTAGGAAGGAATACTACTACTATTATTTATTCAGCTGTTTTTTTGCTTCAGAATAAGGAAGTGTTGAACCTGTTTATTTATTTGTAATTGGTTCTCCCTGTGAATTTTTTTCCTAGTGATAATATCAATGTAATTTATTACCACACACACAGAAATCTAAGAAAGAACATATATACGTCATTCAAACATAGCCAGAAAATTACTAACTAGTTTATGTACATCCTTCCAGATCCTTTGCTTTGTGTATGTGTGTATGTGTTTATGTAAATATCCACAGAGACTATGTTTTTGCTCAGGTTTTATTTATTAACATAATTAAAATAATATTGTGTCCCATTTTCCTTTGAAATATTTGCCTAGTACATTGCTACTGTCCAGGGCAAAGTAATTGTATGTTCTACTTCTTTCTCCTCATCGCCCCCCGCTCCCAAATAAAAAAGGATTAAAAGGAATACTGAGGGGAACTTAAAGGGGAAAAGAAGTCTCAAAAGGGCAGTCTGTGGTTCTACCCTTTGTATTGGTGAGGAATCCTATCTTTTCTCTTTTCCCTTTTTCCACCCTTGCTCCCCTCCTCCTTTGCTCCCTATCTCTCCTCTTTTCTTTAGTAGTAGCGGGAAAGTATTACCCTGTTTTCCCCTCTGGCTGTCTCATTGACTCACTGCACGTTGTCCCCACTGTTAGCCTGCTTTCTCTAAAGTGTGAGATAATCTTTTAGTTTAAGTGTTGATTTGGTATTAGCATACAAACATTTTCCAATGTCTCTGTAATTTTCTTATATAAATGTCAGCTCGACATTATACCACGTATACTTATGTTATGGTTTTATCCAGAGTAAGAAAAGCAGCTCTTTTAGGGGTTGAGTGAGCCATGCTAGTACAAGCTTTGGAAGGCTGGGCCAGCAAGTCAGAAGGGGAGGAAGTGAGAAACAAATCAACTCCTAGATAAAGAAACTCTGTAATTATTATTTTTTCTTCGAGTTGTGCTGTTATTTTTTTTATATCACAGGAATCATTATCCTCTTTAGTTTCATTGTTGGTGAAATTGCAGTCTAATACTCATTAACGAGAGTAATAAATGTAAATAGTGAGTCTTCCTGTGCTTAAATATAGAAACACTCAATAAACTTATCATTGACTTCGTCCCGATTGCTCTATTTCTTTGTATACCTAGGAAGTTCTTTTAAATTTCAGAAATTGTGCCATAGTATTTTTTTTTCATTTCAAGAGTTGTGATTTTGTTTAATATAAGATTTATATAAGGTTTCCTTATAGAGAGGAAAAAATTATGTTTTTGATGGGGTGCTTAGGTTAGGTAAATTCTTTCAGTGAGGATTCTTTCAGTGAAGGCACGCCAAGCCTTTCAAATTCAGGTTAAACATGTTCTCTTTATGCCTTTGTAGAACATCTAGTCTAGTGATAAACAAGTAATAGAATGCGTGTAACAGTGCTTTGCTCCTCTGTAAAATCAGAAAACAGCTTTTCATATCTTGCTGAGAGATACCAGCTCCTCCACTTGTTCTCCCAGTCCATTGTAAAACTATTTCTATTTTCATGTGAAGAACTGAGTGGGTTTAGAGACATAACTGTACCTCAGGGTAGAACTGAGATGTTCTGTTACAGGTTTGATCTGAAAAGCTGTAGGAGAATAGCATAACATACATAACGAATTTTGGAGTCATGTCAGTTTTTCATTGACATTTGTTTTAGATAAGTTGACTTTTTTGTTGTTGTTTATACCAAATATTCCTTTCTCCATTACCTCCTTTTGCTATACCTAGAAATGAAGAGGGAAAAAAAGTATCTTAAAATTAGAAGCAACAGCATGTTGGCTGTTAGGTGCAGCTGAATGTTTAAAGCTTAATTAATTACATATGCAATAGGAGTTATGTTGTAAAATATAAAATAGTGAGAATAGTGATGATTGTGAGTTGAAATTTTGATTTCTTATGTTCTTTTTTCTTATTAAAAAATTAATGAGCAGAAACATAACACTATCTTTTTTATTTATGTAGTCCCTATTACCAGCATGCTCATTTCATGTCCAATAGTGATATTTAAGCATTAATAAATATTTGAAATTATCCAAACAGATCATTATAAACCTGCAATTTCTCATCGAGATTTAAACAGCAGAAATGTCTTGGTGAAAAATGATGGAACCTGTGTTATTAGTGACTTTGGGTTGTCCATGAGGCTGACTGGAAATAGACTGGTGCGCCCAGGGGAAGAGGATAATGCAGCCATAAGTGAGGTGAGTGAATACAAAAAGTATCACACTCACGTACTTCGAAAACATAATGAGTTAGATTAAAAAACCCACTACTCAGGACAGTTATCCTTAAATGCTATCAATTATAGCATATTAGGAATTACAATATTAAGAAATACAGAAAACATTGCATAAAGTTAATCAATTCGTTACGGAAATCATTGCCCTTCCAACCCATTTTTGGCAAGCATTAGGAGGACGTTTGTAGGAGCTGATTTTTGAAGTAAGTGTAAAATTACCAAGTTTGAGATAGGACATTCACCTTCTGACAGGACTATTACGCTGTGGACCATATCCTTTCTGACCTTTTTGTCTTCATTCACATACACATCTAAACATATATATTTTTGTGAATTTTTAAAAATATTAAATAATGTACATATTGTTTTGCAGTTTTCTCACTATGTCTTCCAGATTTTTTTTACATTTCTATACATAGGAAGGTCTGGCTCATTCTTTTTCATTAACGAATATTATTCAATAGGATAGATTTACCACAGTTTAATTATTCAGGAAGGGCATTTTATAGATAAAAAATCAGGTATAAAGAGGTTCGGCGACATGCTTAGGCTCAAATAACATACCATTGACATATCGTTGACGTGAAATTTATGTATAACTTCTGGTCTAATGTATGCCCTTCAGAATATGCTACATTTCGTTTTGGAAAAATATCACTCTAATTTATCAGGTTGGCACAATCAGATATATGGCACCAGAAGTTCTAGAAGGAGCTGTGAACCTGAGGGACTGTGAATCAGCTTTGAAACAAGTAGACATGTATGCACTTGGACTAATCTATTGGGAGATATTTATGAGATGTACAGACCTCTTCCCAGGTAAGAGAACTGCTATCAAAATTGATATATGCTTTGAACTGAAGCAGTTATGTCGTCTTTTTCTTCCAATATTAAATAAGTTAGCTTTTATGTATGTTTTTACTTTCACTTAAACTTTTAGTTCATTGCCATCTAGTGTTCACAAATCTTATTACTAGAAGGGTGTGAATCAGGAAATCTTTTTAAAAAGGATTCCAAGTTTGTGTCTGAGTGCAATTTAATTAATTGCTAATAGCTTGCCTATCTATGATTGGTTTGGTCTCTACGTTAGCAGATACTGTTTTCCTTATGCACCCTCTGAGCATTTGATAAGCTACACTAACAGTGTTTCCTGAATTGACCCAATACGGAATTAGAAGCAATGAATTATCCATTGGAACACTTTTCTTTCTTTTTTTCATTTTCCCTTTCTTCCTTTCTTTTCTTTATTCTCCCTTCTTGCTTTCCTGCCTTCCTGTCTCCTGTCTTCATCCCTTCCTTCCTCCTGTCTTCATCCCTTCCTTCCTTTCAGTGAGAGAACACTCATTTAATGTGAATGCTTGTTTGAGGCTTACTTGAAATAGCCAAATGAGTTTATAGTTTTTCTCCTTTTGTTAGGGTTACATCACTGTCATTATTGTCATATAAAAATTTTAACAGTATGTGTGTTGCATTCTTCTGGATGGTGTACAAAATTATTTGACATACACGGTCTCATTGTATAGGAATAAAAGCCTAGAAAAAGGAAAAATGGTCAAAGAAACTAGCATTGGACAAATTTATGAAATGAAACTATTTTAAAAAATAGGGATTGAATTTTTTTGCTTTAAAAGCAGTAATCAGGGGGCCGGCCTGGTAGTGCAGCAGTTAAGTTCCCACGTTCCACTTCTTAGTGGCCCAGGGTTCACTGCTTTGGATCCCGGGTGCAGACATGGCACCACTTGGCAAAAGCCATGCTGTGGTAGGCGTCCCACGTGTGAAATAGAGGAAGATGGGCATGGATGTAAGCTCAGGGCCAGTCTTCCTCAACAAAAAGAGGAAGATTGGCAGTAGTTAGCTCAGGGCTAATCTTCCTCAAAATAAATAAATAAATAAATAAATAAAAGCAGTAATCATTTAACAGCAGTTTATAATTCTAAAATGTAATAAATCAGTAATCATTTAGATTAGCTATAGGTCAATCAGTTATTACTTTACAAGTATATTTTACAGTTAATTGGAAGTACAGGGTACTCAGTTGAGGTGTTTTTCTGGAAATAGCAGCAATTGCCGTAGTATCACACTATTATTGGAACTTTGGACCTTTGGAACTTTTTATTTTGGTTATTGGACCTTTGGCTACAGATTTTTTGAAATATCCTAATCCAAAATTTTTGTTTTTTAGAAGCATGTCTGACTAAAATGATTCTTACATCAGCATTGGTACACTGCCGTCAGCAACATTTTTTGAACAACTTCTGCATCCAAAGATTAACTGTTGCTTTCAGCCTGATAAGTAATAAAGAGCCGTATCAGATGTTTGTGAAAAGGGAAGGGCAATTAAATCTTGTTTGCAGATTATTTTAGCAGATAAATTGGATGAATTGAAATAGAAAGAACTAAAAGGAGTTTGAAAAAAGAAATAGGGTGTTGTTATTTAATGGATAAAGAGTTTCAGTTTGGGAAGATAGAAAAAGTTTTGGAGTTGGGTGGTGATGGTTACACAACATTGTGAATGCGCTTAGTACCACACGAAGTGTACACTTAAAAATGGTTAAAATGGTAAATTTTATGTTGTGTATGTTTAACCACAGTGAAAAATCTTAAAAAGAAAGTAGAGAATTGCATTAAGATACCTATAATCTTGAATATGAAAATAGGGGAAAAGAGGCACATGTGAGAGAAAATGTAGAAAAGGAATCTGTGCTTCTGGTTAGCTATTGGAAGAAAGTTTATGGAATTGAGAAATATGCAGAGATCTGAGAAACAGTGAAGGTGGCAGCCAGGAAGCTAGGAAAAAATATTGGTTTATGTTGGAAAGATGAGATAATTATGGAGACTTTTGGATGGAATATTGATAGACAATTGAAGAGATTTTTTAAAACATAAAGAGATGTTCAGAGAACTAAGATTAAAATGATTATTTAGGAATTGTCTACATAGAGATGGTAATTGAGAACTTGAGAGTGGATGTACTCCCCTAAGAGAACAAATGAAGAGAGAGAATAGTTGGTGAATAAAGATTGACTATTGGGGCACCTCCCCCCTAAGTAGTTAGTTAAGAAAACAAATGAGAAAGAGTGAGAAAACTGAGAAATCACAGTATCTTGGAAGTCAGTGTTAGAAAGTGTTAAGAACCAAGATTGATAGCAATAGATGTAATTGAAAGGTCAAAAGGAAATAGAACTGAGGAATGATCTTTGAATTTGAATAGGAGGAGGTCATTGGTATTCTTAGAGGAGTTTCTGTGGAATAAAGAGGACAAATAGTAGAGTGTAGGAGGGCAAAATATTAAGAAAGCACAGGCAGAGGATACAACAGGGCACTCTTAAAATTTTTAAGAATGAAATAGGATAGAAGTTGAAAAAAAAGGGTGCCATAAACATATTCATAAGCCTAGAGAATAGCATATAATAATGATAAAACTTACAAAACTTTTTTTAAAACCTCTATGGTATACCTCCAGATGGAATACATGCTTTATTATTAAATGGAAACATTATGTAATGAAGGCTCCCTCTCTCTGTAAAACGTTAGAAAAATAAATTAATTAGGTGTCTGTATTACAAAGGAAAAGTGAAATGCTGCAAAGGTTATATAAAGGAGGAAGAAGGAAGGAAGGAAGGAAGGAAGGAAGGAAGGAAGGAAGAAAAAAGTCAAGAGAAAGAAAAAGGAAGAAAAAGAACAAGTTTCGGCCGGCTTGGTGGCGCAGCAAAGTGTGCATGTTCTGCTTTGGTGGCCCAGGGTTCACCGGTTCCAAACCCGGGCACGGACATGGTACTGCTTGGCAAGCCATGCTGTGGTAGGCGTCCCACATAAAAAGTAGAGGAAGATGGGCATGGATGTTAGCTCAGGGCCAGTCTTCCTCATCAAAAAGAGGAGGATTGGCGGCATATGTTAGCTCAGGGCTAATCTTCCTAAAAAAAAAAAGGAAAGAAAGAGAACAAGTGTAATGTAAGAAGGCAACTAAAAAAGTTCCTAACAGCTTAGAGACATAATTAACAAGTAGCACATGAGGTGAGAAGCAAGGAATGGTGTCTGATACTCTTAGATATTTGATCTATTTTGGACAGTTTGAAAAAAAATGAGATCATAAAATTTCCCTTGAGCAATCTAATGATTGTGAAGTTTTAAGAAAATCCAGTAAGATGGATATCTTCCTTGATGATGATGTCATTAATGTTCATCTTTGTATCCCCAGTGCCTAATACTAAGTTATCTCTGAAGAAGAATCTATTGAACAATTAGACTTAGAACCATGAAAGTTTAGTAGAAATTTGATAATTCTTAATGTCATTCCATTCACAAAACAAGATTGTGCATTGATTTCAGTTAGCAAATTTTCTAATTATAATTTAGACCTAAATAAAACAAATAAGTAAAAGTGTGAATTTTTAATTATTCTACTGAACCAGCATTTGAAGAAAAAATAACTAATAACACTTGGAATGTATGTATGTGTATTGTATATATGTCTCAGAGAGACAGCTAAGATATACTAGTAAATATCTTAGAATTTACAGATGGTATGGGTTGAGGTTTTATCATAAGGTTTCATGAAAGAAAGTGATATATTAACTGGCAGGATTAAATCCTTTAGTTTTGTCTTTCAAGTTCAATGTTGATACTAATTGATCAAAAATAAGTATCTGCTTAAATGTTTAGAGTATGTGAAAATATCACTTGTATTTTTAGATAGTGCAATATTCTAAAACATTTGGGTTATGCTGCATAGATTATAGAACTAATCTTTGTAAATCTTTTTTAATGATGGAGGGCAAGTGTTTATAGGTTGTTCTGAATATTCAAATTGAAATATAAAACTTAAATTGCATGTTTTGTAATGTACTTTCTATCTGGGTCTTTATAACTTTTTTATTGTCTCCATGTGAGTGAGATAAGGAAGGCAGACATTGCCATTGTGCTGACAGGAAAACTGAAACACAAAATAGTTAAATGACTTCCAAGGTAGAGATGAAGCCAAGATTAGAGGCTAAGTGCCTTATCCTCCATCCTGGTGTTCTTCCTTCTAATTTATCCGGCCCTCTTAATGGGTAGAGAGAGGGGCAAGGAGACAGGAAGAGTTTCTATTTCTCCTATGTTCTTTGCCAAGATTTTGATTAGACCATTGGTTTTCTAAGTGTTGGTCCCAGAGGTCTTCTGGGTGCTCAATATGTTTATTAAGTTTAATTTGATCACATTTTGAAAAAATCATAAGCCTCTCATCACAGGCAACTGATTGTGCTTATTGGCGATGAATAAGGTTATTAAACAGTGGTAAAATAGTTAATGGTACTTTAAAATCTTTGATCTTAGATACTGCTTTTTAAGAGGAATTTTTTGAAAAATTGGTATATTGGTTCTTATGTCAAATAGCCATTATCATAAAAATTTTTGTGACATGTGATACAATCTGACTGGACTCTAATAGAACCAATGACATAATGAGACATGATGACTGTACAACCCACCCACGTATATTTGGTTCTACAGACATGTTTGTTGTACTAGATCCTGGACTTTCTCCTCCTTACCACTCTTGATCCCTGTGTGGAATAAGAATTCAGACATATTTTCAAGTATTAAGTACACCTTATGTATGTAATAACCCCCCCCCAAATTTAATAATACTAGAAACCATTTAAAAATAGCTATCCATCGGGGCTGGCCCCGTGGCCGAGTGGTTAAGTTCGCGCGCTCCGCTGCAGGCGGCCCAGTGTTTCGTTAGTTCGAATCCTGGGCGCGGACATGGCACTGCTCATCAGACCACGCTGAGGCAGCGTCCCACATGCCACAACTAGAAGAACCCACAACGAAGAATACACAACTATGTACCGGGGGGCTTTGGGGAGAAAAAGGAAAAAAATTTAAAAATCTTTAAAAAAAAAAAAAAAGCTATCCATCATTGAAACTACCACTTAGGGGCCGGCCCCGTGGCCGAGAGGGTAAGTTTGCATGCTTCGTTCGCTTTGGCAACCCGGGGTTTTGCCGGTTAGGATCCTGGCCGTGGACGTGGCACCGCTTGTCAAGCCATGCTGAGGCAGCATCCCACATGCCACAACTGGAAGGACCCACAACTAAAAATACACAACTGTGTACCGGGGGGCTTTGGGGAGAAAAAGGAAAAATAAAATCTTAAAAAGTTAGCTTTAAAAAAAAAAGAAAAGAAACTACCACTTAATTTATCAAGCTGAGACTATTCTAAGTAAAGCATGTATTAATAATGCGTTAAACCCACAACGGGGTCTCTTTAGGATTTCCAAATATACCTGAAAGGGTTAAAAATAAATAAAGATTGTGACAGTTTCTTTGCTTACTTAGTAGCAGAAATATTCCTGTTATTCTATCATTTTATGATAATTGGAAATTTTACTCTATCCTTCTTTTGAAAAAATACATAGGTGAGTCTGTACCAGAATACCAGATGGCTTTTCAGACAGAAGTTGGAAACCATCCCACTTTTGAAGATATGCAGGTTCTGGTGTCTAGGGAAAAACAGAGACCCAAGTTCCCAGAAGCTTGGAAAGAAAATAGCCTGGTAAGAAAAAAACAAATTATTAAAAAGAGGACTTATAACTGAATATGTTTTAATGTTGTTTGAAGCAAAAACAGACTGTTAATAATGTTAATAGTTTTTAGAGTTGTCTAATGCCAGAAATCCAGTTTACTTGATTTTTATGATGTTATACATTTTCAAATTTTTCAGTATAATAAAAGTCCCCTTTCTTGGTTCAGTTTCAGTTTTTTCCAAGTCTAAAATACTAGTTAGAGAGACTGTTGTGTCTGAGTTTTGCCAAATTGGGTAACAGCTGGAACAATTAATACATTAAACATTATTGAAATTCCATCTTATTCTCTTGAGAGTGGTACCAAAAATGTTCATTAGTGCAGAATTACATATTTAATGATTAATAGAAATTTAAGCTACACTAAAAAGAAACAAAGGTACAGCCTAAAAGTTCTGCCTATTAAAAATGCAGTTCACAACACTGAAATATTTTCAAAGGTTCCTGCTGTTTCAGTAAACTATTGCTACAGCACTAAAAACGTCATACAAGCATTTATATACACACACACATACCCACTCTCTCTCTCTCTCATATAATTTTTTTTTTACATAAGTAGGATCATCTCATTGTCCACTATCTCCACTATCATTTCTGAAGCCTTTTTTTTCTTTTTAACTTATGGACAGTTTTTCATGTAAAGTAAATACCTATAGATATATCTCTTTGTCTTCATTTGGTCCATCTTCTGTTGTATGATGTATGTATCATAATTATTGAATTACCCCTTATTGATTACAGTATTTTGTAGTTCTTATTTTAAAAATAATTTTTTAAAAGAATTAAAGTTATGCCTATACATGATAAACAAAGTCAAATTAAATAGAAAAGCATAAAACAAGTAAATGGAAAAGGAAAAGACTGCCTGCCCCTACCACCTCTCTTTGAAAGTAGCTCCTGTTACAATGTTCTGAGATTTCTGTTTCTAGTTTTCTCTTCTCGAGGTTACCGTTATAACTTTAAGTACTATATCTATTCTTAGTTTTTGTTATTTCTCATTCATTCTTTCCTAGTTTTGTAATATTGTATCTATTATTAAATAATTTGTTTTTTCTACAGATCTAAAAATTTAAATAAATTAAAACATCAGAATTTTGCAGAATTATGATTTTGTAAACATCCTCTGCACAACACAGAATTGACTTGGACTCATAGAGAAGGAAGTAAAGGGGGCTGGCCCCGTGGCCTAGTGGTTAAGTTCACGCGCTCCGTTGCAGGTGGCCCAGTGTTTCGTTGGTTTGAATCCTGGGTGCAGACGTGGCACTGCTCATTGGGCCACGCTGAGGCGGCGTCCCACATGCCACAACTAGAAGGACCCACAATGAAGAATATACAACTATGTACCGGGGCGTTTTGGGAGAAAAAGGAAAAAAAATAAAATCTTTAAAAAAAAGAGAGCAGGAAGTAAAAATCCTGGGTTAGTTACTCTAAGCCCCTGCTGCTTAAGGAAGAATGTTTCAAAAGTTACCATCCACTCTATTCTTTCCGATTTTTTTGTCATCTTTCTTTTTTCATTCTTTCTTCTTTTTAGTTTCTACTGTGAAGCAACATTTTTTTTTTTTAATTCTCATTCTCTTTCTTTTTTTTTTCTTAAAGATCGGCACCTGAGCTCTCAACTGTTGCCAACTTCACCCCCCCACCTTATCCCTAAAGCCCCCCAGTACATAATTGTATATTCTGGTTGTGCTGTGTGGGATGCCACCTCAGCAGAGCCTGATGAGCAGTACCATGTCCATGCCCAGGATCTGACCCAGCAAACCCCCGGGCCACCGAAGTGGAGCATGCAAACTTAACCAGTTGGCCATGGGGCTGGCCCCTTATTCTCTTTCTTGTCAATCATTTTTTCTTTGATGAAGTTCCTCTTTAAGTAATGTGTATTAGTAGGTGCATGGGTGGTAAATATTATGAATCCTTGCACATTGAAAAATGTTTCTACAGCCAGCCCTGATGGCCTAGTGGTTAAAGTTCAACACGTGCCACTCCGCAGCCCAGATAGCGTTCCTAGGCATGAAACCACACCACTCGTCTATCAGTAGCCATGCTGTGGCAGCAGCTCACATAAAAGGACTAGAAGGACTTACAACTAGAATATACAACTATATATTGGGTCTCTGGGAGGGGAAAAAAAAGAGAGTGATGGCAACAGATGTTCAGCTCAGAGCAAATCTTTCCCAGCAAAAAAAAAAAGGGTTTCTATCTTGAGCCAGCCCTAATGACCTAGTGGTTAAAGTTTGACAATCACTGCTTCGGCGGCCTGGGTTCGCTTTCTGGTAGTGGAACCACACTACCAGTCTGTCAGTTACCATGCTGTGGCGGTGGCTCACACACAAGAACTGGAACAGCTTATAGCTAGGATGTATAACCATGCACTGCGGCTTTGGGGAGGGAAAAAAAAAGAGGAAAATTGTCAACAGATGTTAGCTCAGGGCGAGTTTTTTTTCTTGGCGGAAAAAAAATGTTTTCTGTCTTACCCTCACACCTGAGTAATAATTTGGCTGGGTAATGGTTTCAAGATCAAAATCATTTTCCTCACAACTTTGAAACCAGTGCTCCATTGTCCTCTAGCATCCATATGTGCTAATGAGAATTCCATTGCCAGCCAGTCTCATTCCATTGTTTTTTTGTCATTTTGTTTTATCCTCATGTTTTATTTCACTCTAAGTTTTTAAACCTTTTACTTTATCATTGGAATTATGAAATTTCACCTGGATGTATGTAGGCATGGATCTTTTCACACATTTCGCTTTGTACTGGACAGATTTTCAGTTTGAAAATTCAGAACTTTCTTCAATTCAGAAGAATTCTCTTATATTATTTAAAAATTAGGGGCTGGCCCTGTGGTGCAGTGGTTAAGTGCACATGTTCCTCTTCAGTGGCCCAGGGTTTGCTGGTTCAGATCCCAGGTGCAGACATGGCACCGTGTGGCATGCCATGCTGTGGTAGGCGTCTGACATATAGAGGAAGATGGGCACAGATGTTAGCTCAGGGCCAGTCTTCCTCAGAAAAAAAAGAGAAGGAGTGGCAGATGTTAGCTCAGGGCTAATTTTCCTTGGAAAAAAATCAAATAAATTAAAAAAAATAAAAATTTATCTTCTTTCTTGCATTTCTTCCTTCTGGAATTCCCATTAGACAAATATTGAACCACCTGACATTCCAGGTCTCAATTTTTTTTTCTTGTATTTTCCATCTTTTGTTGTTGTATATTGTTCCAGATTTACTCAGCTTTACCTTTCAAATCACTCATTTATTTTTCACCTTTACCACTCTATTAGTTTTCTCTTCATTAAAATTTTACTTTCCACAGTCATATTTATACTTTCTAGAAATTCTTGTTGTTTGCTTTTCCCATAGCAATCTGTTCTTGTTTTAGGAATGTAATAGGAACTTGATTATCTCTGAAGCTGTAAATTAGAATTTTTGAGACTTTATGCAAACAATTTTCTTGATTATCGTTAAAGAACAAAAAGGAAAAATTTCATTAAGGCATTTAAATCTTTTAATACGTATTTTCACATTTTAATTTTAGGTTGTTTTGGTAGGATTAGAATATTTTCATTCTGGATCCTGACATATATTGAGTGGTGGCATGTCAGAGAGTGACTAGAGAGTTAGACTGAATGTTTTCTCCGTTGATCGTCTCTGTCAGTAGATTACCTTCCAGGAAGGCTTCTGCTTCAAATGAGATTGAGTTCTTCTTCAAATATGAGGCAGTTGAAGACCTATGGCTAAGCACATACGCCCAAGATTGCCTCATACTGCAGTCCCTGCTCTGGGAACTGGGATAGATCTTTAAGAGGTCCCTGATAGCAGGTGAGAGGCTGAATCCTTTACCAGGATTCATTAGGTGTGCCAGCCCACAGTAGAGCATCTCTCGAAGGAAAATCTCTGTGTGAAATTTTATCTAGTAAGATACAACTTCATCTTCCTTAAATTGTTTTATTTCACCAGAGAAACTGGACTCATTATTTTCAAGTATCTCTTGGCAACACTACTATTACAGGATATGCATCATATACGTATTTACTTGAAAACTTTTTACTCTAGGTTGCTAAGTAAGGGATAAGTAATACTTGGTTTGCTTCCAACGAATCCATTTAAATCTAATGTGCTACAATAAAAAGAACTGCTTCTCTGCAATAATAATCTAATGCTAGAGTTAGATGGCAAATAGTTTATAAAAAGAGAGAAATATTCCTATGGCTAAAACAAGGCATTTTTGCTTCATAGTTGCATTGAAATTAAAAACATTTTTTTAGTAACAAAACTCAAAATCTTCCAAATGTTAATGAATGTAAAAACTAGTTTTAAAAACTGCCAGGGACCCAAACATAGATCATAGACCCATACAATTTCTAGAAGAAAACACAGGAGATAATCTTTGTAAAAATGTGTTAGGCAAAGATTTCTTAAATGTGATACTAAAAATATGATCCATGAAAGAAAAATTGATTAATTGAACTTTAACAAAATTAAAACCCTCTGCCCTTGTAAAGACACTGATAAGAGAATGACACAAACATAGTCTGGAAAGAAATATTTTTATTTTTCTATCTTCAAGTTCACTAACTCTTTCTTTTCTGCTCAAATCTGCTATTGAAGTAATCTAGTATATTTTCATTTCAGGTTTTGTACTCTTGAGCTCCAAATTGTCTTTATGGTCCATTTTTATAATTTCTATCTCTTTATTACTGTTCTCTGTTGAGATGTTGTTTTCCTTTAATTCTATGTCCATGGTGGCCTTAATTCTTTGAGCATATTTAAAGTCTTTGTCTAATAACTCCGGTGACTGTATTTCATCAGGGGTAGTTTCTCTTAATTTCTTTTTTCCTGTGAATGGGGCATACTTTCTTATTTCTTCTTATGCTTTGTAATTTTTTTGTTTAAAATTGGACGTTTTGAATATCATGATGGGCAAAAAGGAAAGAAACAAAAAAAAAAAAGAGAAGACGATAGTCTCCAGGTCTTTGCAGATTGGCTCTGTTTGAGGGCCCTCCTTTAACACTTATCCAGGCCTTTTGTAATTCTGCCTTGCCTTCACCTCCTGCTAGCGCTGAGCCTAAAGACCAGCCAGCTATGAAAACTTATGGTCTTCTGTGGGCATGCGACCTGCCCTGGACCTGTGTAGGGCTTTCTAGGTTCCCAGTGTATGCAGGAGGTTTTCAAAGCCCTTATTCCCCAAAGTTGCTCATGCCCCAGCTTTTCCTCCCTGACTTTTGGCTCTTCTGTTGTGTGCCTCAGCTGTTGTATTTTGTCCCAGGCTGTAGCACTTGTTCATTTGACTTTCCATGTTTTTGAGAAATGTTCTCCACTTAGTCATAGCCTCTTCTTTGTCCTGAGTTAGACAAAACAAAAACAGGCCCCATGCATTGGTCCTTCAGGGAACTCGTAGTCATGTCAAAACAGACAATATAATTCCTTAGGAATGCGATCACTCTGCTCCCTCTGGGACCAGGTACCCACACTGGGAACACAGGCTGCCATCTTCATATCTGCCACTACTCCAAGGTGAGAGTGGGGCAAGGCTAAATTAAAACACCACAAAGTTCTTCTACCCTGTTTCAGTGGCCTTTCTTCTCCTGGATATGTGTTTACTTGGTTGCTGTAGACATTTGACTAACTTCCAGGGTTTCAGTAAGATTCAGTAAGAGTGATTCAGTAAGATTCAGTAAGAGTAAGAGGTCCTTACTCTGCCATTTTCACTGATGTCCTCATAAAATGAGTTGGAAAATCTTCCCCCCTCTTAGATTTTCTGGAAGACTTGTATAGAATTGGCATTGTTTCTTTCTTAAATGTTTGGTAGAATTCATTGCTGAAGGCATCCAGGGGGGTTTTATTTGTGGGAAAATTTTAAACTAAAAATTTAATTTCCTTAATAGATATAGGAACTATTCAAGTCACCTATTTCTTCTTGAGTGAGCTTTGGCAATTTGTATGTTTAAAGAAATTTGTCCGTTTCATCTAAATTGTCAAATTCCTTCTCAGTAATTGTTTGAAGACCTTTAATTCCCCATTGATGACTTAATCTTCCTGTTTTAGTACTGTTTTATTTCCTTAATCTTCTCTTACCTACTTTTTTCTTTATTTTTGGGGTATTCAGCTTTGCATTATCTATTTCTGGAACAACTTTCTCTGACCAAATCATTGTTCCTAGGACCTTCAGAGTCCTATTTATAGTCATCCCCTTTGAATTCTCAAATATTATTCTAATTTTTCCTTTTCCCAATTTCATTTTAATAATTTACTTCTAAATCTGTACTTGTCTAAATGACTCACCAACCATTATTTTAACACTGTTTGGAACTTATAATAGATTTTCCTCAAAAAACGATCAACTTGCAACTTTTAGAACAGAATCCATTTGTCTGCTAGAACTGCCTGTGTTCTGTCAGCATAGTTTAGAGGCAGTCGGCAAAGGATAATCTACACGCTGTGAAGCTGTGCTGTCTGGGCCTTGATCTTAGCTTTGCCACTAGTTGGCCATGTATCCTAACTTCTCATCTAGGCCTCTTTTCCTGCATCGGAAAAATGGGGACGATGATAGTGCTTACTTTGTATAAGAATTAAATGAGTTAGAACAGAGTCTAGTACGTAGTAAAACTCAGCAATTGTTAACTATTATTATTATTCATCAACAATGATTTTGTCTGAAAAATGGAAACTTGTTAGAGGTAGGGACCAGAGTTTCTGTTCATTAGGTTTTATTCATCATCCAGTACAATGCCTTGATGAATGTCTTATTTTTTTTTTCTGTCTCATTTTTGATAAAGAATTTTAACTAATTATTTCCCAACTATATAATGAAAAGTAACAAATTTATCCTCATTCAATATCTCTATTTCTTCAAGATATACAAAACAGCCTATATTCAATTTTTAGCTACTTAGATTTTGGTGCTTCTGGGCTCTTCTGGGCCAGCAGTTGGTGAATGGGACTCTACAATAGATAATGCTTTGTTTTTGAAAAGGAAAAAGTCCCTTTCAGTTTTGTTTGGAAAAGTGTCCAAATCTTTGCTTTAGAAAGATTTCAATGTGTACACTTTACTGTGTTGCATTTCATGTTTAGTAATTAAGCACATGAATCAAACTATAAATGTGTGTGTGGTATGTGGTGTGTATGTGTTTGAATTAAAAAGTAGTAGAGTTTCTCTGGAAGAACACTCAAGAAACTGGTAACATTGGTTGCCTGTAGAGGGAAAATGAGTGCTTGGTGGATAGGGATGGGAGAGAGATTGTATTCTCTTTTTGGCCTTTTGAATTTAGTGACATACACATATATTACCTACTCAAAAAAGCCATTTAATTAAATTAAATGTTTTTCATGCATATGGTAAAAATTCAAACAAAGAGTTATATTTAGCAATACAAAAAATATGCAGTGAAAACTCTTCCACTTACCTCGGACATCCAAAAGCTTCTCTGAAGAAACACCCACTGTAAGTTCCTTCAGTAAACTTCCAGAAATTTCTATGCATTACAAGACTATACGTTTTTATATCCTTTTTTAACATACAAATGGGAATTACTATACCCACTTAACCTTACTATTTTTACTTAGCAGTTGGGAACATATACATCTTCCTAATTCTTTTAATGCAGCATAGTATCCATTATACCATAAGTTTTTAGCCAGATCTCTAGTAGAGGACATGTAGATAGTTTCCAGCTTTTGCTGTTATAAATGACACTGTGGTGAACATCTTATACCTGCATTTTCTGCAAATGTATAAGTGTAGTTGAGGAATAAATTCCTGGAAGTAGTATTGCTGGATCAAAGAGTAAATACATTTAAAATTTGTTATTGCCAGATTACCCTCCAAATCAATGGCACTCCCAACAACAATATAGAAGTGCCTGTTTTCCTATCACCAACACTCTGTGTTAAAAAATTTTATTTATCTTTCGCTCATCATCGCTGATCATCAGGGAAATGCAAATCAAAACTACACTAAGATATCACCTTACACCCATTAGAATGACAAAAATATCTAAATCTAATAGTAACAAATGTTGGAGAGGTTGTGGAGACAATGGAACCCTCATACACTGCTGGTGGGAATGCAAACTGGTGCAGCCACTATGGAAAACAGTATGGAGGTTCCTCAAATAATTAAAAATAGAACTACCATACGATCCAGCCATTCCACTACTGGGTATCTATCCAAAGAGCTTGAAGTCAGCAATTCCAAAAGTCCTATGCACACCAATGTTGACTGCAGCATTATTTACAATAGCCAAGACATGGAAGCAACCTAAGTGTCCATCAACAGACGAATGGATAAAGAAGATGCGGTATATATATATATACAATGGAATACTACTCAGCTGCAAAACAGAACAAAATCATTCCATTTGCAATAACATGGATGGACCTTGAGGGAATTATGTTAAGTGAAATAAGCCAGTTAGAGAAGGATAATCTCTGTATGACTCCACTCAT
>NC_060270.1:137277087-137330716 GCF_021613505.1 Equus quagga
GAATGGAATACTACTCAGCTGCAAAACAGAACAAAATCATTCCATTTGCAATAACATGGATGGACCTTGAGGGAATTATGTTAAGTGAAATAAGCCAGTTAGAGAAGGATAATCTCTGTATGACTCCACTCATATGAGGAATTTAAAAATATGGACAAAGAGAATAGATTAGTGGCTACCAGGGGAAAGGTGGGGTGGGGGGTGGGCACAAAGTGTGAAGTGGTGCACCTACAACATGAATGACAAACATTAATGTACAACTGAAATTACACAAGATTGTAACCTATCATTAACTCAATAAAAAAAAAACCTAAAAAAAATTTTATTTATCTTTGTTAGTGTGATAGGTAAAATGGATCTTGTCTGAATTTGCAGCTAGTAAATAGTAGAGCCTAGATTTGAAGCCATGCTCTTAACTGACCTGGTGCTCTTGCTACAAAGCCGGAACTAATATTTTTAACTACTACACTGTGCTGCCTCAACATAGTAAATAAGATCTTTGCATATTTTATAAGGTATTTGCATTTCTTGTTTATGTGCCCTTTTCCCATATTTCTATTATGGATTTACTGTCATTTTTTAAATGTCTTGTTACTGGCAAGCATCATAGAAATAATTCAACCAAGAAACATCAAGAGATGCTAAGAGTAGTGGGTGAAAAGGTGAATGCAGAACAGGATATTTACAGAGGTTTTAAGTACTTACCCCCAAGAACACTGATTGAAATAGAAAAAAACACTGATTGAATATAGAGGGGAAAAATGGAACTTTACAGTGGAGAAACCCAGCTGACACCAACTCAGTCATGTGATCAAGCTTAACTTCACTAGTAATGGGACAAATCAAAATTGTGTACCATGTAATAAGATACAATGAGAAGAACACAAGCTCTGTTCTGTGATTTTTCTGCCAAAGATGCAAACTCTGAATCTAGTCATGAGGAAACATTAGAAAAATTGAGGAACATTCTAAAAGATATCTGGCCAATAATCTTCAAAAATGTCAAGGTCATGAAAGACAAGAAAAGTGAGTGTAAAATTATTTCAAAATAAAAAGAAAAAATATGTTTTATAACCTGGGTCCAATTTATTTTTTCAAACCACTATCAAAATCTGCTAAGGTAAATGTGTAACTAGTTTTTGGAGGTAAAGGTATCACAAAATGTTAGTTATAATTGATTGCTGAATTTATTATCTTCAAATCCAAGTCAGTTTTAAATCCATTATATACAGGCATACTTCGTTTTATTGTGCTTTACTTTACTGCACTTCACAGATATTGCATTTTGCAGATATGTTTTTTTATGAGATTCTCCACCAGCAAAAAGATTACAACTTGCTGAAGGCTCAGATGATTAGCATTTTTTAGCAATACTGTATTTTCAAATTAAGGTATGTAGATTGTTTTTTCGGATGTAATGCTATTGCACGCTTAACAGACTACAGTGTAGTATAAACGTGTATGCACTAGGAAACCAAAAATTCGTGTGACTTACTGTATTGTGATATTAGCTTTATTTAGGTGGTCTGGAACCAAACCCACAATGTCTTCAAGGTATGCCTGTACGATCTTTTCTCATTATTCATATATTTCATATTTGGAATTCAACTACTTGCTAAAAAACTTATTTGTAATCCCAAAATCAATACTGTCATGTGTCACTTGATGATGGTACATTCTGAGAAATGCGTTGTTAGGCAATTTCATCATTGCACGAGCATCATAAGAGTGTACTTACGCAAATCTACACTCCTAGGCTATATGATACTAATCTTATGGGAGCACCATCATATATGTGGTTCATTGTTGACCAAAATGTTGTTATGTGGCACATGACTGTACTCAAAACACTATTATGGTCACTCGTGGATATACGCAGAGCGGTGAAAAACTTGAGTCACCAGATGTACGTGTTTCTAACTGAGGTTTAGATGCTCTGCCTTCTTGTTTCATCTCTTATACTGTAAACAAGTGTCCTTTTTGCAATTTACTTAGTACCTCATTTTTCACATTTCGTGCTTTTTTTTGGTGATTTCACAGTTTAAAATGGCCCCCACATGTAGTGGTGAAGCACTGTGTTGTGTTCCTAAGCACATGAAGGCTGCGATGTGCCTTAGAAGAAAAATAGGTGCTGGATTAGCTTCATCGGGGCATGAGGTCTAGTGGTATTGGCCATGAGTGCAGTGTTATTGGTAATGTATATTTTAAAAGTTGTCTTTAAACAGAAACACAAGTAAAACAAAATTATGTGTTGATCAGTTGACAAAAATGTTGTGGCCAGAGGCTCACAGGAAACTAACCCTATATTTCCTCTAGGAGCAGTGGTTCAGTGTTCCCTAATTCGGAGTTCACAGCAACTTTATAGAACATGACTAGCATAAGTAACAAACTCAACGATACTTCTAACATAAACACCAACTTCCACCTCAGGGAGGTACACACTTGCCGTCAAATTCCAGACGCTTAGTATCTGTTCTTCAGGATCTTCCAAATTTTTAGAAATAGGTAGATCATTATTATTTAATGAATTTATTAATTGACTGATGCCTATCTATTATTTGAATTTTGATTTTTACCAGTCAGAGCCTGGAACGTATATTAAAATAGATTTCAAAATTCAGTGTAAAGTTCAGCCTTGAAAGATAAACTCTGATTTGTGCTCTGGCCAGACCTGGGGAACCAGCAATGCTGCACTGAGGCAGGCAGCTCGGAAGAGCCAAGGGAGCAAGGAAGATGGTGTCAGAGTTGGGCCATGGTGCACATATGCAGTGAGCTTATGGCCGGAAAGAGTATTATCAAATTTTCTGCAGGTCCAAGGTTCAGATTTGTTTGTTACAGAACACAAATTATTAGGAAATGTTAAAAATGTTGCCAAGATTCCTTATAAGAATTTTAGCTTAAAATAGGCTTGCCATGGGGCCAGCCCAGTGGCATAGTGGTTAAATTCATGTGTTTTAATTTGCATTTCTCTGATGACTAGTGATGTTGAGCACCTTTTGATGTGCCTATTGGCCATCTGTATATCTTCTTTGGAGAAATGTCTTTTCATATCCTCTGCCCATTTTTTGATCAGGTTGTTTGTTTTTTTTTTGTTGTGTGAGTTCTTTATATATTATGGAGATTAACCCTTTGTCAAATATATGATTTGCAAAGATTTTCTCCCAGTTGGTGGGTTGTCTTGTTTGGATCCTTGTTTCCTTTGCCTTGCAGAAGCTTAGTCTGATGAAATCCCACTTGTTTATTTTTTCTTTTATTTCCCTTGTTGGGGAAGACAGGATATTCAGTAAGATCCTTTTCAGATCAATGTCAAAGAATGTAGTACCTGTATTTTCTTCCAGAAGTTTTATGATTTCAAGTCTTACCTTCAAGTCTTTGATCCATTTTGAGTTAATTTTTGTGCATGGTGTAAGATAATGGCCTACTTTCATTCTTTGCATGTGGGCGCTCAGTTTTCCCAGCGCCATTTATTGAAGAGACTGTCTTTTCTCCATTGTATGTTCTTAGCCCCTTTGTCAAAGATTAGTTGTCTGTAGATGTTTGGTTTTATTTTGGGGCTTTCAATTCTGTTCCATTGATCTGTGTGCCTGTTTCTGTACTGGTACTGTGCTGTTTTGATTACTATAGCTTTGTAGTACATTTTAAAGTCAGGGATTGTGATGCCTCCAGCTTTGTTCTTTTTTCTCAAAATTGCTTTAGCTATTCAGGCTCTTTTGTTGCCCCATATGAATTTTAGGATTCTTTGTTCTATTTCCGTGAAGAAAGTCATTGGTATTCTGATTGGGATTGCATTGAATCTATAGATTGCTTTGAGTAGTATGGACATTTTAACTATGTTTATTCTTCTGATCCATGTACATGGAATATCTTTCCATTTCCTCATGTCATCATCGATTTCTTTCAATGTCTTATAGTTTTCATTGTATAGGTCTTTCACCTACTTCGTTAAACTTATTCCTAGATATTTTATTCTTTTTGTTGCAGCTATAAATGGAATTGTATTCTTGAGTTCTCTTTCTATTAGTTTGTTATTGGAGTATAGGAATACAGCTGATTTTTGTAAGATGATTTTGTACCCTGCAACTTTACTGTAGTTGTTGATTATTTCTAATAGATTTCCAATGAATTCTTTAGGGTTCTCTCTATATAAGATCATGTCATCTTCAAACAGCGAGAGTTTCACTTCTTCATTTCCTATTTGGATTCCTTTTTGTTCCTTTTTCTTGCCTATTGCTCTGGCCAAAACCTCCAGTACAATGTTGGATAAGAGTGGTGAGAGTGGGCAAACTTGTCTTGTTCCTGTTCTCAAAGGGATGGCTTTCAGTTTTTCCCCATTGAGTATGATGTTGACTGTGGGTTTATCATATATGACCTTTATTGTGTCGAGGTGCTTTCCTTCTGTCACCATTTTGTTAAAAGAGTTTTTATCATAAATGGATGTTGGATCTTGTCAAATGCTTTCTCTGTGTCTATTGAGATGATCAGATCATGTGGTTTTTATTCCTTATTTTGTTAATGTGATGTATCACATTGATTGATTTGTGGATGTTGAACCATCCCTGTGTCCCTGGTAGAAATGCAGCTTGATCATGGTGTATGATCTTTTTGATGTATTGCTGTATTCGGGTTGCCAGTATTTTGTTGAGTATTTTTCATCTATGTTCATCGATAATATTAGCCCTTTTTTGTGTTGTCCTTGTCAGGCTTTGGTATCAGGGTGATATTGACCTTGTAGAATGTGTTAGAGATGTCCCATCTTCTCTAATTTTTTGGAGGAGTTTGAGAAGGATAGATATTAAGTCCTCTTTGAAGTTTGGTAGAATTCACCAGGGAAGCCATTTGGTCCTAGGCTTTTGTTTTCTGGGATGCTTTTGATTACTGTTTCAATGTCTTGTGATTGGTCTATTCAGATTCTCTATTTCTTCTTGATTCAGCTTTGGGAGGTTGTAAGAGTCTAAGAATTTATCCATTTCTTCTAGATTGTCCAATTTGTCGGCATATATCTTTTCATAGTATTCTCTTATAATCATTTGTATTTCTGTGGTATCCATTGTAATTTCTCCTCTTTCATTTATGATTTTATTTATCTGAGCTTTCTGTCTCTTTTTCTTTGTAAGTCTGGCTAGGAGTTTGTCAATTTTGTTTATCTTCTCAAAGAATCAGCTCTTTGTTTCATTAATCCTTTCTGTCTTTTCTGTTTCCGTTGCGTTTATTTCTGCTCTGATTTTTATTATTCCCCTTCTTCTGCTGACTTTAGGCTTTATTTGTTCTTCTTTTTCTAATTCAGTTAGGTGTAGTTTGTGATTGCCTATTTGAGATTTTTGTTCTTTGTTACACTGGGCCTGTATTGTGATGAATTTCCCTCTTAGGACCACTTTTGCTGCATCCTATATGAGTTGGTATGGTGTGTTTTCATTTTCACTTGTCTCCAGATACTTTTTGATCTCTCCTTTCATTTCTTCACTAATCCATTGGTTGTTCAGTAGCATGTTGCTTAGTCTCCACATCTTTATCCCTTTCTCAGCTTTTTTCTTGTAATTTCTAGTTTCATAGCATTGTGCTTGGAAAAGATGCTTGTTATTATTTCAGTCTTCTTAAATTTATTGAGGCTTGCCTTCTTTCCCAACACATAGTCTATTCTTGAGAATGTTCCATGTGCACTTGAGAAGAATGTGTATTCTGCTGTTTTTGGATGGAGTGTTCTATATGTATCTGCTAAGTGCATCTGGTCTAGCTTTTCATTTAGTTCCACTGTTTCCTTGTTGCCTTTTTTTTTTCTTTTAAGATTTTATTTTTTTCCTTTTTCTCCCCAAAGCCCCCTGGTACATAGTTGTATATATTCTTCGTTGTGGGTCCTTCTAGTTGTGGCATGTGGGACGCTGCCTCAGCGTGCTTTGGTGAGCAGTGCCATGTCCACACCCAGGATTCGAACCAACGAAACACTGGGCCGCCTGCAGCAGAGCGCGCGAACTTAACCACTCGGCCACGGGGCCAGCCCCGTCCTTGTTGACTTTTTATCTGGGTGATCCCCTTGATGTGAGTGGAATGTTCAGGTCACCTATTATTATTATGTTGTTAATATCCCCTTTTATGTTTGTTAATAGTTGCTTTGTGTACTTTGGTGCTCCTGTGTTGGGTGCATAGATATTTATGTGTTATGCCTTCTTGGTGGAGTGTCCCTTTGATCATTATATACTGCCCCTCTTTGTCTTTCTTTACCTGTCTCACCTTGAAGTCTACTGTGTCTGATAGAAGTATTGCAACACCTGCTTTCTTTTTTACGCCATTCACTTGGAGTATAGTCTTCCATCCTTTCACTCTGAGGCTGTGTTTACCATTGAAGGTGAGGTGTGTTTCCTGGAGGCAACATATTGTTGGATCTTGTTCATTAATCCATCTTGCCACTCTGTGTCTTTTTATTGGAGAGTTCAATCCATTTATATTTAGAGTGATTATTGACATATGAGGGCTTAATGCTGCCATTTTATCATTTGTTTTCTGGCTTTTCTGCATTTCCTTTGTTTCTTTTTTTTTTTTTTAAAGATTGGCACCTGAGCTAACAACTGTTGCCAATCTTCTTTTTTTTTTTTCTGCTTTATCTCCCCAAATCCCCTCTTGTACATAGTTGTATATCTTAGTTGTGGGTCCTGCTAGTTGTGGCATGTGGGACACCGCCTCAACGTGGCCTGACAAGCGGTGCCATGTCCGCACCCAGGATCCGAACTGGTGAAACCCTGGGCCGCCACAGCAGAGCGCGCGAACTTAACCACTCAGCCATGGGGCCAGCCCCTCCTTTGTTTCTTGTCCCATGTATTTCGGACTACCAATTTGGCTAGGTAGTTTTTTATGCTTGATTTCTTCGTTTTCTCCTTATTCATGATTTGTGACTCTGATCTACTTTTTTGTTTAGTGGTTACCCTGAGGTTTATATGCAAAATCTCATAGATGAGATAGTCCATTTTCTGATGATGTCTTATTTCCTTAGACTAAGCTGATTCAGTCCCTTTCTGCTTCCCCTCCTGAGTTGTCTTTGTCACATCTTATTCCATCTTATGTCATGAGTTTGTGGTTAAAATGACAAGATTATCTTAGTTTTTAGTGTTTTCCTTCCTTTTTGTCTCTAATGTTTTCCATGAGTATTTGGTAATCTGTTTACCTGGTTAGCTCCAATCTTCTGATTTTGTCTTCCTATTTATCTCCTTATTCAGGGGGCTTTTTAACCCCTTTCTTCTATTTTTCAGGTATGAGGGCCTTCTTGAGGATTTCTTGTGGGGGGGGGTCTTGTAGTGATGAACTCCCTTAGCTTTTGTTTATCTGGGAAAGTTTTCATTTCTCCATCATATCTGAAGGATATTTTTGCTGGATAGAGCATTCTTGGCTGAAAGTTTTTATCTTTCAAAGATTTGAATATATCATTTCACTGTCTCCTAGCTTGTGAGGTTTCTGCTGAGAAATCCACTGAAAACCTAATAGGGGTTCCTTTGTCAGTTATTTTCTTCTGCCTTGCTACCCTTAGTATTTTTTCTTTGTCATTGACTTTTGCCAGCTTCACTACTCTATGTCTTGCAGTAGGTCTTTGTGCATGGACAAAGCTAGGGGATCTGGTGGTCTCCTTCATGTACGTTTCCATCTCCTTTCCCAGGATTGGGAAAGTTCTCTGCTATTATTCCTTTGAACAAGCTTTCTGCTTCATTCTCCTCCTTTTTTCCCTCTGGAATACCTATAATCCTATATTGCCTTTCCTAATTAAGCCAGATAGTTCTCAGAGACTTTCTTCATTTCTTTTTAGTCTTGGTTCTTTCTTCTGCTCCATCTGAAGCATTTCTAAATTTCTAGCCTTGATCACGCTTATTTGTTCCTTGATGATATCTGCTCTACTGTTCTGGCAGTCAGTATTCTGCTTTATCTCATCCATTGTGTTTTTCATCTCCAATATTTCTACTTGGTTCTTCTTTATAGTTTCAATCTCTTTTGTGAAGTAGCTCCTGAACTTGTTGAATTGTTTATCTGTATTCTGTTTTAACTCGAGTTTTTTAATGATAGATATTTTGAATTCTTTGTCATTTTGGTTATAGACTTCTCTTTCTTCAGGATTGATTTCTGGGTACTTGTCATTTTCCTTCTGGTCTGGAGATTTAATATAATTTTTCATACTGCTAGATGGCTTAGATTTATGCTTCCACGTTGTGGTGGTATTTGATTGCCTCTTCCACCTTTTGCCACTAGGCTGGCATTAAGAACTTCATATTCAGAGCCTGCTGCAAACCAAGGGGACAGCTCCAAGTTGCTGGGCTGTGGCACCAGGGTGGCAGGTGGAGAGGAGGGGCATTTTCCTCTCCTGTATGATCTCAGGGGCCTCTTGCTCTTCCCTTGTTATCTGCTTTCCTGGGGTGTTGGCTTAATGTAGACACCCCCACAATAGCTAGTCCCCTCCACAAGGGGCTTTTCCCTGGGCTGTGAGGGACTTCAGGGATCTATAGTGTTCCCTCAGAAGGCCACTGTTCCCTCCCTGTGACCGCATGTTATCCCTGGATTGCTGTCCTTCTGTATGGAAGAGAAGAGTTCTATTACCTTGATCCACTTCCTTGCAGGGTGGGAGGGCTCCAGCTCCTCCACCTTCCGACGTGTGGCTGCATGGGTCTCTTATACGTCTTTTGTTTTGTATGGGTGTCCTCTGTTGGAATATGAATGTCCTTTTTGTTGTGTCTTTGTGGGGAGAGTTTGAGGAGAGCTCACTCTGCCATGATGCTGATGTCACTCCTTAATGAAAATTCAAAACTTATTTTTGAAGTGGAATTAGTGGCTATCGATTGAAATAACAATGCTGTGAATCAACAACATAAACCTGTGGCTTTGAAGAAACATGTGTGACTTATTACAATTGTTCACTCGTATGGATAATTCTTCAAGGAGTTAAGTTAAAGCTTGCTTGCTTACTTGCTCCTCACCTTTTGAGAAATATGACCCTTTACAAATCTCTGAAGTCTAAAATATTTTATTATAGCTATGTAACATATTGGTTTAAAAACCTGATTTTTTTTTTTACCTCATAGCACTAAAAACCTCAGTTCTTTTTTTGAAAGATTTGTTGTTTGACATGTACTTTATTACAGGCAGTGAGGTCACTCAAGGAGACAATCGAGGACTGTTGGGACCAGGATGCAGAGGCTCGGCTTACTGCGCAGTGTGCTGAGGAGAGGATGGCTGAACTAATGATGATATGGGAAAGAAACAAATCTGTGAGCCCAACAGTCAATCCAATGTCTACTGCTATGCAGAATGAGCGGTAAGGGTTTGGCATCTATCAGTGTTGAATATTGAGACCAAACAAAGAATAGGAAATAAATACTACTAAACCAGTCTAATAGTGCAATGATTAATTCATACAATCTAATGTAATTTTTCCTTCAATATTCCCGTTCTTTTACTGAATATTTTTGTTTCTTATAAGTACAAGATGGAATCTGTGTTTTTTTATATCTAAAGATACAGTAAAAGATTTAGTCTTTCTCTTTTAATGTTCTAGCTTCCCTACATTAATAAAGGTAAACTAAAAAGCATTCTCATAGTTCCAAAAGTTTATAAGCATTCCTACATATATTGTCTCATTTATCTTCCTGTTGTTATTATTCCTCCTCCCTCTGCTTTTTTTTGTTTGTTTGTTTTTATAGGAAATGGAACTCTGAACTTGCCTATGTATCTAACCACTGTTTCGCTGGACACTAAAGTTTCCAGGCTTCCTACTCAGTGCTCTTCCTTGTAGACCATACTACTACTACTTTTACATGAAAGCAATTCATAAGGTCTTTCCATCCCATCATGAACATTGCTTTATGAAACATTTCTTTGTTAGAATTGTGATTTCTGGTTCTAAATAAAAGAGCTTTTAAAATATGTTCCTAAAACTTGGAACTTTCAGACTGTCATCTGTGTTTCTGTGTTCAGTATTTGAGGGGAAAAGTCTTCCCACAAATTTGTCATTTTATCTAATACATGTTAAAAATTTTCAGAGAAGCATCCAGGAAAGAGTTACAAGAGAAAATTGAGATAAAAACACATTTGATTCTTGAATCATTTTCTTTGCTATTTTCTATTGTTCTAGTCTCTTAGAGCAATTTGTATTATGAACTATAGGCCCAAGATTGGGTTTACACTACTTATGTTTAGGTTGAATTAGCTTCAGCTTTATAAACCCTTATCCCTTATACATGAAAAAGTCAAGGAAGTTAGAGACTAGCAATTCTAAATATAAATTTTCTCGCTTTATACATACCTGAGGATAGTCTTCTGCTTCTGTCTCCCCTTATTTCGTATTTTCTATGTGCTCTATTATGCTATTTGTCCCTCTCTCAAGAGTTAGCTACTTTTACATTAAGTGCTTTTGAACTGTTCTTGAATGGTAAGAAGAACCCTTGATGCCCCTTGCTTTGCCATTTTTTGCCTCCTGTGTCATTCAGCTCTACCTCTTACATGCTTCATCTCATGTCCAGTCCCTTTTAAATAGGTTCCCCTAAATCATAGTTCATCCCATAGTCATTCCACTCTAGTTTTCATTGTATTGAGTCTTACCCTCCATACCTCCTTAACTTCCTTTTCTTGTACAGTGCAACAGCCTTTTTATTTTTTCCCTTTCCTGTCATTCCCCTCATAACTTCATCAGTCTTTCTTCAAAGCACTTCTCCTTTAGCTGCTGCTTTTCTCCTATACCACTTGTATCTACTAATGTTCCCAATGTTTATACCGTGATTGATTTAGTTAAAGCTACCTCTGGATTTTATTTTAAATAACATGAATATATTACAGTGTGATGCTCAGGAGCTGTCATTCTCTAGCTGTGACAGTGACTGTGAAGAACCCTTGATGACTGGAGAGCAGTTCTGCATCTTTGATCCTTTATCTTGAGTGTCACATTCTGCCTTATTCTCTAGGCTCTAGAACTTTCATTGATATGGCTCAGTCTATCCCAGGAAGATATGTTCCATTGCTAGACCACGCCTTTTAATGGAAGCATTTTGGGACAAGCTAAAAGCTCATGTTCTTTTTACCATTTGGCCATTGCAACTTAATTGGTGACATATTTAAGTAGCCACTATGTGTCTAGAATTATGAGAGAAACATATACCATGGTTCCTCCTCTCACGAAACTCATGTCTGGTTGTACAAGTATACAATTCATAAAGATGTATTTGGTAATGTTACAAAACTGTAGGAGAGATTTTTAAATTAACTCATGTAGATCAAAATAATGAACATCTATAGAAATCATATCTATATCCACATAGGTTTTTCAGTAGGCTTAAATTATATAAAACCATCATTTAGCAAGTTGTTGATTGACACTTGATTATTTGATTATAATTTTTAAATAACCTCTAAAATAATGTGGGTTAGGAATAAAATAAAAGATAGTTCATTCTTTAAAATCAGAGGTGTTAAATTTGGAGAATCAGTTTGTCATAAATGTACATTCTCAATGTGGCACTTTTTTTCTTTCTTTAAGCAACCTCTCACACAATAGGCGTGTGCCAAAGATTGGCCCTTATCCAGATTATTCTTCTTCCTCATACATTGAAGACTCTATCCATCACACTGACAGCATTGTGAAGAATATTTCCTCTGAGCATTCGATGTCCAGCACACCTTTGACAATAGGCGAAAAGAACCGAAACTCAATTAACTATGAACGGCAGCAAGCACAAGCTCGAATCCCCAGCCCCGAAACAAGTGTCACCAGCCTGTCCACCAATACAACAGCCACAAACACCACTGGCCTCACTCCAAGCACTGGCATGACCACTATATCTGAGGTGCCATACCCAGATGAAACAAATCTGCATGCCACAAATGTTTCACAGCCAATTGGGCCAACCCCTGTCTGCTTACAACTGACAGAAGAAGACTTGGAGACCAACAAGCTAGACCCAAAAGAAGTTGATAAGAACCTCAAGGAAAGTTCTGATGAGAATCTCATGGAGCATTCTCTTAAACAGTTCAGTGGGCCAGACCCACTGAGCAGTACCAGTTCTAGCTTGCTTTACCCACTCATAAAGCTTGCAGTAGAAGTGACTGGACAGCAAGACTTCACACAGGCTACAAATGGCCAAGCATGTTTAATTCCTGATGTCCCACCTGCTCAGATATATCCTCTCCCTAAGCAACAGAACCTTCCTAAGAGACCTACTAGTTTGCCTTTAAACACCAAAAATTCAACAAAGGAGCCCCGGCTGAAATTTGGCAGCAAGCACAAATCAAACTTGAAACAAGTAGAAACTGGAGTTGCCAAGATGAATACAATCAATGCTGCAGAACCTCATGTGGTGACAGTCACCATGAATGGTGTGGCAGGTAGAAATCACAGCGTTAATTCCCATGCTGCCACTACCCAGTATGCCAACGGGGCAGTACCTGGCCAGACAGCCAACACAGTGGCACATAGGGCCCAAGAACTGCTGCAGAATCAATTCATTGGTGAGGACACTCGACTGAATATTAATTCCAGTCCTGATGAGCATGAACCTTTACTGAGACGAGAGCAACAGGCTGGCCACGATGAAGGTGTTTTGGATCGTCTTGTGGACAGGAGGGAACGGCCACTGGAAGGTGGCCGAACTAATTCGAATAACAACAACAGTAATCCATGTTCAGACCAAGATGCTCTTACACAGTGTGTTCCAAGCACAGTATCAGATCCTGGACCATCAAAACCCAGAAGAGCACAGAGGCCTAATTCTCTGGATCTTTCAGCCACAAATGTCCTTGATGGCAGCAGTTTGCAGTGTAAGTGGAGGGATCATGTAATCGCTCCTGCTTGTCTTTTGGGACCATTTGTAAAATCAGATTTTGTTTCAACTAGCAATTATTTACTTTTACCACTTTTGGAAATAAAGTGAACTATTTGGTTGGACCTGAAAAGTAATTAGACTATTGTAAAGAAAAAAAGAAATTTTTTTGTTTTTGTTGTTGATAATTAAAAAGTCAGTGTCACAATAGTCAGAATAATTACCAATTTAATATGTGCTTTATGTACCTGTTGGTTTATAATGCAACTCACATCCTTGCTGTGAATGGTTGAGATTAAGTAAATACTCACCAGTTTAAAAGCTCCAAGTAAAATGATGCTAGTATAACTTTTGAAATAGTTTTTTGAGCGTATTAATATCTATTATATATACATTTAGATTTTATCAGACTAATTTTAATAAAGCTTAAAAATCCAGAGAAAATTTTAGAGAAGTCACTATAATGAAACTATAAAGTTTTTCCTGGTTTTTTAGTGTCATCTTTTTCAAGAGTTACACGTTGAGTCTCCCACATTCCTGTGCTATGGGACCCCTCTAACTTAAACAAATAACTTGGCACTTGGTTTCTGGCCCTAAAGGGGTTATAACACAAGACAGGATAGCTCACCAAAATCTTTAGCAGTCATTATTATGCAAAATGACTTCTCCTCCTCAAGCAAAAAGAGGAAGATTGGCAACAGGTGTTAGCTCAGGGCCAGTCATCCTCACCAAAAGTCAATCAGTCAATCAATCAGTAGAATCTAGCCCCTTGCTTGAGTGGCTTGTATTGTAGAGTGGTTGACAAACCCTTTGGCAGGGCTCCATATCAGTAAGATGTCTTGTCAGATATGGGAAGGGAAATGACCAGAAAATTAGTGCCTCTAGTGTTTCTGTCATTCTGGAAAATATTATATGCTGAATGCTTTTAAAGTTTGATCCACTTGGAGCTTTAAGTAGAATGATTAAATGCATGTTGCCAAGTTAGGATCACTACCAATCACCAAAGGATTTGAGAAGACCGCTGAGAACTTTGAATTTTCTCCTGGTTTTGCTTTTTTGTTTTTTCTGGATTCTCTTCCTTGCCTTATAGAATAATTCAACCAGTTATAAAAACATTGGGCTTAAAGAGTCTCAAAAATAGGTTCACTAAGTTTTACCTAGAGAAATATTGCCTGGCATCATGAATTTTAAGAAATGTCCGTTAGTACCTCCTGCAGATATTAGTTTGATCTGTTCTGAAGTTATAACTCTAACTTTTTAGTAGTTTGTCTATATATAGTTCATTTTACTGTACTTTTATTTTCAGTAGGTGAGTCAACACAAGATGGCAAATCAGGATCTGGTGAAAAGATCAAGAAACGTGTGAAAACTCCCTATTCTCTTAAGCGGTGGCGCCCCTCCACCTGGGTCATCTCCACTGAACCGCTGGACTGTGAGGTCAACAACAATGGCAGTGAGAGGGCAGTTCACTCCAAATCCAGCACAGCTGTTTACCTTGCGGAAGGAGGCACTGCCACAACCATGGTGTCTAAAGATGTAGGAATGAACTGTCTGTGAGATATTTTCAAGCCTATGGAGTGAAATTATTTTTTGCATCATTTAAACATGCAGAAGACATTTTAAAAAAAAACAACTGCTTTATCCTCCTGTCAGTACTGCCTCCTACCCCTGCAGCAAGGACTTGCTTTAAATAGATTTCAGCTATGCAGAAGAATTTAGCTTATGCTTCCATATTTTTTAATTTTGTTTTTTTAAGTTTTGCACTTTTGTTTAGTCTCGCTAAAGTTATGTTTTTGTCTCTTATGACCACAGAATTATATGTGTGTGTATCAAAAGTGGTCTCAAAATATTTTTTTAAGAAAAAAAGCAAAAACCATGTATTGCTGATAATCAGTTTGGACCAGTTTCTAAAGGTCATTAAAACAGAAGCAAATTAAGACAGGTTTGACTGCAGTGGTGTCTGGTATCCATGTTTTATTTCTGGGCACAAGCTAGTTTGTGTGTTGATATGTTCCTGAACATATTATCTTTTGGACATTCTTTTCTCTTGTATTTTGTTTGAATGTGCAATAGTCTATAGGCCACAAATAAGCTTTCTTGTAAGCTCTCTTCTTAACAGAGCACACATTCTTCCATAATATGAACATTTTTCTCCCACATTTCCCATACTTTTGGCAGGTCAGTTCTGTGACAGTGAATTTTTGCACAGGAGAAAGCAGCTACCTGGTTTCTTACTTTCTTTCTCCTTATGGAGAATGCAGAAGCATTGTCTCAAAGGGCTGTAAAGAAGGAACTACCAAAACCTTATTTGAAATGCCATTTCTTTTAACCTTCCAAATCCTAAATGTCTGCTTCCAGGCATTTTAATAAACATATTTGCTTCTGGTTTTGGAAGTTCATAAGAGAGCATAGAACAAAGTAGAAGAAGTCAAATATTAGCCTTTTTCCATTTTATTTTATTTTTATATGTATGTTCATGTTCCGTATTCATTTATTTAAGAAGCACATTTTTATCAGAAAACTTATAGAGCTATACTTATATGGAATCTTTAAGTAGGTAGATGGTTAAGACAATATAGTGTTATAGCCTTCATTCTCTGAATAGGCCATCTTTGACTCAAATAAAATTACATTTCCTGTTTAAAATAACTTCAAAAGTAATTCATAGTTTTCACCCTGTAGTATCTTTTATTCTCTTCCCAAGCAAAGCCTGTTGACTTTATCTGAAAATGATTAATCTTCCCATGACCTAAAACACTATGTGGAAAAATCATTTGTCTGGCATGCCAGATCCCTGTGGAAGGAAGGATTGCTGCCAAACCTATCGCTTTTGAGCAGACTGAGACTTACCTCTCTCTCTTTTCAAAACTTTGTGTTTCTTCACTAATCCTATTTGCATAATTTCTTCTTTTGCCAGTTTTTCACATGATCGTTGATATGTGAGTAACTCTTATTATTTACATTATATTAGAATATACCTTCTAGTGATAACATGTTATGTATCCTTCAATGATATATTTTTTTTAAAGCTTCCTTTGCTTTTTTCATTACTGATAATCGTCTCTTAAACAACCTCTGCAAGTTTTTTTAAATAAAGCACTTTATGTCAAATAAGGGACTTTTTTTTATAAGCACAAATTATTTTCTATCAATTTGCAAACAGTGATGATCTCACTTAGTTTTTTCAGATTCTCAGAGTACTTAATAGACGTTATCTAATTAAGTTCTGAGATTTCTCTGGGAGATAAAAAGCCCCGAGGGAAACACAGATTCCCAATTTAGGCTTTATCTCCTGAACAAGATTTTCTCACTCATATTCTTCTATCTTCACTATTTAGCTAAAAATAGCCCAGATTTTCTAGTTTGCTGTCCAAAATCCTTATGACTTACTTGTGTAGAAGCCTTCTCTTGGTTGTAGTCTGCTATGGTCTTATGAATTAGATGTTACAACACTTACTATTTGAATAAATGGTAAGCTGGATAGCTGGAATGCTGAATACAGTTTTGAATTCTTAGAATTAACATTACTTTACTAGTGCTCAGGATTTCCACCTTTTATGTTTTATTGGTCCTTCTGTTGATTCAGACTCCTAACATATTTTTCAGTCTCCTGGCATAAATTTTTTTTCATTTAGTTATTTTTTCATCTATGTAACAAATTATTTATATCTTTCCTGGTAAATTTTCACTTAGTTCTCTTGCCTTTGAAAGTCTTTGAACTACATTTCACAATATTATTTTCAAATATTTGTAGGAGATCTTTGAATCAAAATAAATTGTCTTCCTTCTCCAGTCGGAAGCATTGAGGATAAATGACCATTTGAGGCCTAACTCATATTTTCTTGACAGAAGAGTTACCTTACCTCCTACTATACTTTGTGTTTGGGCCAGTTGATTGTAAGCTTTTGAACCTTTTTTTTGATCTTTAATGATAAAATGCTTTCAAAAATTAATATACCAAATTAAAAGAACTCTATAGTTTCCCATTTCATGTAAGCATATTTAAAACAATTTCTTTTCCCCAGTTTTTTTAGTAGACTCTTTAAAAAGTAGGAGAAATAGGAAGTGTAGATCATTTTAATAAATTTTAAATTAAATTGTATATCATACTGATTTACTTTTCAAATCTAATATACAAGCAAGCAAAATTACGTAAAATACTTATTTGCTAACTTTATTCATCTAATAATAATGTTTTTTAAAGCTAATATTTAACTGCTAGCACAAAATTTTGCGTGTAGAAAAGCATTTGAGTCCTTTTGAATAAAAGGCCATTTAATGAAAAAATATTAAAATTCATTTTGCTAAGTAGTATTACAACCTTAAAAGCATCATAATAGGTAGTCAAAGTCTAATATTAATTCCCTTAACTATCCTTATTTTATACTAGAAATTAGTCATTGAAAGAACTTGATTTGAATTTTGTTTAGACAAAAATGATTTAATTATAATTCCTAAAAATGTTCCCTTTTTTTAAATGGGTAATTGGGAAAAAAAAAAGACTGGTAGTCAGTGTAAAGAGTTATGGGAAGGCACAAGAGTGAAATAATGCTAACTGACCATTTGTTACCTACTGAACGCTGGGATGCACACTCGCTGTCTTCTTAATCCTCACAGCAACTGCAGATGAGGGAACTAAAGCTAAGGGAAGCTAAGTAATTTGCCCAAAGTCCACATCTTGGAGTAGACAAAGCCTTTTAACCTAGGTTTGCCTGTCTCCACATCTCTTTTATCCATACCACACTGTCTGCACACTGTATGACAGGATGAGTAATACACTGACATTTTGTAAGAAATTCAGTCATTATACTCCAGCACAACTGTGGCTTGTATATAAGCCAAACCAGATACCTTAATGACTTTAGAAGTTAAGCAAACATAAGAAGACATGTAGACATATCTATCCTTAGTGTTGCTTGAGAAATAATTACTAATTCAAGACAAAGTTCAATCCCACATCTGCCATCATGAATCTTAAAATCATTTCACTTCTCTTCACTCCTAACATTCTTACATTGTGAAACTAAAGGTAAAGTAAATTTTAAAGGAAAAGTGAAGGTGGTTTGTGGGAACAGAGACTTTTTCCTAAATTGATTCCATACTTGATTTGGAGGAATTAATACATGGACTTTGTCTCATCAATCCTTTAACTCCATCTTGAAAATTTCTGCTTTTAATGACTTTAGAAAATTACTAATCCAGAGAACTAAATGAGGAGGATGTAGGAGGGACACAAGAATAATGTCCTTTTCATAAAGCAGTTTGTGTAGCTTCCTTACATGTATCCACTTGTTCCGGAAAATGTATGTTGGTTCTGAATGTGAAATAGTTAAAGAAAGGTAGGACCACTCAAGTAAGTATGTGTTTCAGTGGGAATTATCGCAAAATTTGGCAAGTATTTTTATTTAAAATATTTTCAAACTTGGCTTGTAAAGCCAAATAGAATACCTGTTAGGCTGCAGCTGTTTGGTGAACTTTCCATTCTCTGTAAACCTCTCTCCTCAAAGTCACTTAAAATAGAAAACATTTTTCAGTAACCTTTTTTTTTATATTTATGGAAATGAATATTTCATTGGAGGTAGTTAGCTCCTAGAACTTGAGATTATATTTCTATACAAGCTTTTATAAGTTTATGTTGAACTTACTACCAGTTATATGCAGGTTGTTACATAACTATTCACAGATTGCTTTATATATTACTTTATCTTCCAATCTAACTCCTTAAAGTTAAAATTTGTACGCACTTAGTTGATTATCTAGACCAGTTATTCTAGAAATTGTGTAACACTCCCTCATATGCCCTAGGAATCTTTTTTGGATGGAATGTTTCTAAATATTCGTACCTTTTACCATCAGTTTGCTTTTCAGCAGATAAAATTTCATTTTAACTTTATATTCTGAACTATGCAAACTTTAGCCAAGACTATGTTACATGATCTGCTTCTAAATATACTCTTTGAGTAAATCTGGCAAATCACTATTTGAGCTAGTTATAAAATGATATTATCAAAAGGACGTTTTTCTACAGGTTCCCGGATTAAACTGACATATAAGAAAAGAGGAGATCCCAGGGTGCTCTGGTGCACCAACCCGTTGCTTTCCTTCAATCGCCTCTTAGTTTGTGGCTGGCCTACTCTATCCCTTGGTTAACTGACTATAATCTTTTGTGTCAGGAAAGTTTTCTTCATATTTATTCTGCTTCCCTCCTGTTTCACTTTATACCCATTTCTCTTATCCACTAGTAAAAAAAGAGAGCCATTGGTCATCCTCTTCAACATTGTTATTCTTCAGTGTGCTTCAGGCTTCTCAATTAACACCTAAGTCTCAGTTCTTCAGACTAAACTGCTTGGTTCCTTTAGCATTTTTTCCTCAATCTGATTTTAATAACTATTTGTAGTATTTAAGAACACCTAAAATTAAATTTTATGTTATATTCAAATTTATTGCTCCGGTTAAGTACCAGTTCGATGGGATAGAATTGAGAATTAGGATGTTACCTCTTGACAATGGATCCAACCATCAGATTGTCAGCAAATCAGCACTGAAGTTAAGTTTTGTATTAGCTAACATTTTCTATTAAATCGTGGAGTTTTACAATTTTATATTCTCACTAGTTATAACTAAAAAGCCGTGCATTCAGAATTGCATATTATTTTGCCATTAAAATTTTTTAACCTATATTGCAGCAAGCTTAGCATTATGATTGGGCCACAGCGTTTTACATATTTCTTTGTATCAAATATTAAAATGCAAGATTAACTTTCCAAAGCAAACCCTACAGTAATCAGGTATTATCTATGAATATTTTTGCAGACCACTTTTGAAATACTTATCATTGTTTTGCAACATAGACTGGACTACAACAACTTTCATTTAACTTTTAAGTGACTGGTTAAAGTTTAGTGTTTGTGCATATAAAAAATAATGTAGGATTTTATCTCATGGATAATACATTTGAAAGTAAATACTTCAGAAGAATTTATGCTGTATATTAAAATTATGCCCAAAATAAATCTATCGTATCTTGAAAATTCCAATTCCATTATTACTGTGATATTTGTAGTGTTACTGTTAAATGTTGTGACATTCATTTTTTAAACTTAATTTGAAACCCAGATTTTAAAATCTGGCTAAGAGAGAAGGAATCTTTAGAAATAAATCACATCATTAGGGTGTCCAGTTTATGATTCCATTTTTAAGCAAACAACTGTATTTTAAGCTACAACTTGGTGGGGGTTTTTTAAGTGTTTTAAGAGGCAACATGTGGGTTTTTTCCATTTTATTTTTACTTTTAGATTCCAGAAAGATCTTCATGTTTTAGACTCACTCTGTAGACATAATATTACTTAAAAACTCAGGGCCCCTTTCGTCCCTTTGCACATTGAAAAACTTCAATTAGTAGCAAACAAGCAATTAGATCCAGTTGAATATTTAAAGTGTTTGCACACACAGTTCATTTAATGTTTCATCTTATAATTTGATTTAACTTACATAGACAATATCAGACTTCATTAATCATAAAAACTTGCCCAGTTCTATAATTACTGAGTAGAGGGAAATACTCAACTAATTGGCTACATGCTGCAGCATATTTAGGCCTTAGAGTTGAAGCACCGTCTTCAAACTATTTCTGTCCTTTGGTTAAATGGTTATACATAATGGGACAAATCGTTTCTTTTTTCTTTTTCTTTTTTAATAGAGAACTTAGTAGAGTAGTTCCTCAAGGATAAAATTTTCTCAAGAGGTAATTTGACATTATAAAACTGTCTTCTGAAAGTGAACTAATGTTGATAGCTTTAGTAATAGCTTGGATGGTTTTGAGAAGGTAACCCGGGTAACCTATTTATCACCTTGTCAGATCCAAATAGAATTTTTCTTTCAAGCAGACAAGTTCAAGCTTCACATTGGTATGCTGTATACTTAAAGTCCTAGCAGGGAAGTTATTTGTAACCAGTCTCTTGTCTCAGGCTCTCCACCTTATTACCAATCCTCTCAAGTATGATTGGGAAGCTTATTTTTAAAGAAGCTTAACAGTAAAAAAACTAAATTACTAAAAGATGCAATTCAAAGATTGGTCCTGGTTTAACATTGAGTTGCTTGGCTTCTGTGGCTTTTCTTTTTCTGGTCCATTTATTTATTTAAACAGTTTTTGTATGCCTTGTCATCATGTTTCCATGGAGATTATATTGTGTAAGTATTTGTATAAGCTGGAATCATCCTTAATTTTCTGTTGATAATTTTTCAAATGAAGATAAGTGGACAATTGTAAAATACACTAACTCTTAGAGTTTTGTAGTAGCTAAAACATGGAGATGTGTAGCTGCCGTGCTTTTTCTAAATGGACAGGAGAAACATAAGCTACAGAGTGTATTCTATTCTGAGGATGCGTTTCTGGAATAAGAAAGGCTGAAAAATTGTGGCAATTCCTCAGAACCCTCTTTCGTGTTAACGGGTATCTTTTGTTGGTGTGTTTTGCTCTTACATTACAGATAGAATATCATATATGAATTTATGAATAATTACTTTCAGTTATTTTGCTTTTGTATAAGCCGTCTGAGACCTTGCTATGCTGTATAAGTTGTGTTTGATGAGTCAGTGTGAGTATGAAATAAAGCAAATCACTTTTCTTTTGTATTATCTATGGATGCCACTATGAAAGCTGACATTAAGCCACTAAAGAGTTTTCTATGAATAATTGTAAGTAAATGCTTTGATATATATATAAACCTAAATAAAAAGATTGTATTGATACAGAGACCTTGGAGAAGGAGATTTTAAGACAGTTCTATAGGTTTAAAAAAGGCTTGCTGTAAAATGGTGCATTATTCCCTTTATTAAAGATCATATTAATGACAACAGTAATTGTATCTTTTGATTTTATGAGGTCACCAGAAATTATCATTGTTAGTGTGATATTTTAGATATTTTGCACCAGAATAATAAATGTTCTATCTAATATGACTTTCTTTACTCAGCATTATACATAAAAGAAAAATTAACTGGGAGGCCAGCCCTGTGGCCAGGTGGTTAAGTTCACGTGCTCTGCTTCAGCTGCCTGGGGTTCGCTGGTTCCAATCCTGGGCGTGGACCTACACACTGCTCATCAAGCCATGCTGTGGTGGCATCCACATAGAAGGACTAGAATGACTTACAACTAGGATAGACAACTATGTCCTGGGGCTTTGGCGAGGGGAAAAAAGGAAGATGGCAACAGATGTTAGCTCAGGGCCAATCTTCCTCACAAAAAAATTTAACGTTGGAGGAATAGTTGCACACCTACTATGTGCCGGGTACTGTATTAGTTATTTTACACATGTTGATAATTCTCACAGCAGTCCTACAAAATGCATATTATTGTCCCCATTTTGTAAATTAAAAAACTGTGGCTCAGAGAAGTTAAATATCTTGTCCAAAGCCACAGAACTGGTAAAGATGAGATTCTAATGTATTTTCCATTTTGCTTTGAACTACAGTTTTCATACTCTAGTTATAGTGAGAGAAACTCAAAATAAAAAGAAAATGGCCCAGTGGTTAAATAGAGTAGCCAGGAACATACATGAAGCAATTTGAGGTTACTGAAAAGCTCCTAGGTACCAAAACAATAGACATTGGCCTAACATTGTGTTTGCGGTTCACGTCATCGAATACTCTTTTCAGTTAGAGCTTTGTATTTTTAGAAGGCCTTGTTAAAATGGAAGATGAATTTGTGAAGGCAACCCATTGTTTTTGGCTCTAGATTAAGTCAATGTATTAGCTAAGCATCCTGGAGCAGGATCCCGTGTCAATCCACGGGACACCTATGTTTTAAAAGAGTACTGGACCACTCTTACCTAGATGCCAAGGGAATTTTTGCTTGAGGAAAAGCATAGCCTACTCCCATAGACTCTGTTGTCACCTTAAATATTATTTTAGGGTTAATAGATGTGGGGTACCCTTTTCCTTTTGACTCAAGTTCCCAAGCTTAAAATGTAATATAATGTTACAGGGTACCATTGCAATTCTCTACAGAATCCACCATGAAATATTCAAGATAATAACTACCCTTAGAGAAAATATGATGACCTGAAAAAATTGTGTAATAATGACTTGATTAGCCTTTTAATAAAAACTTACCACAAGTAAAATTTTTCTCATTTACACCTACACCTATCTGATCCATATTTCCAGTTTACATCCCTCTCTGCAAAGGACTAGCTTAAGCTGGTGATTATCTTCCTCTTTATTCTCTAGTGTTTTTCAGATTATAGACCCAATTCTGTATTTGGGCAGCTTTCATTTTATTGGTATAACGCATTATTACTCACTTTTTTGAAATTGAGTCATTATTGCTGTACTGAGAGACACCAAAAAGTATGATATGATTCCTGTCCCCCAGGAACTTAAACTGTCTTGTGGAGGAGAGAAGGCCTACCCAGGAAATGGTTACATCCAAACAAGATGACGTGTAAGTGCCCAGATAAGTGGTAAACTATGTGCTCCATGTGTGTTTGAAGAGCTAAGGAAGACTTCAGTGAGGAAGTGATGATTGAGCAGGGTCTTGAAAGTACAGGTGGGATTTCAATAGGAAAAGTAAAGGCAGAATATTTGAAGTGACTGGAGATAAGGGAGAATAGGGACTGGAAATAAAGCAGAACAAGTAGATCCAAACAGAATAGTAAGACTTGAAAGCCAGATGTAGGTGTCTGAACTTGCTGTCATAGACAATAAGGAGACCAAAGTTTCTTAGAGAGGAAGGGCCTTGATAGAAGTAATGTGAAGAAATTTGGACTGACGAGTGTGCAGGATAGATTAGAAAGGAGAGTGTTTGGACTGGGGGCATGAGAGAAACTGCAAATAAAATGCAATTTTCGTTGCAACCAGTAAGTTCCTTTTTCAGAGGGCATCCAAAAACTTTTTTGAGCACCTAATGTGTAGCAAGCTCTGCAGTAGAAGATAAAAGACACAGCCCCACCCTCAAGTTGTTCACAGTAGATTTAGAGAAAATTATAGTACAGATTATAAGTATTGCAACAGAATGAAAGCCCAGGGTGTTATGAAAGTACATGGCAAGGATACCTAATCCACTCTTAATGAGTCAGATGCAATTTCTCTCTGAGATAACTTTCCTAACTGTCTTAAAGTATGAGTAGGAGTTAAGAGATGAGCGATGGCCCTCTAAGCAGAAGCTGCAGCACCCATACTCAGAGGCCTGAGAGGTTGGGGATTTTTCAGGGGAATGGGAGGATGTTAGATAGAAGTAGCGTTTGGGATGCTCAGTTAAAGTATAAAGAGACATGACCCAGAGGGCCCTGAGGGGCCTATATCACAGAAGGGCTGGCATGCTGTGCTAAGAGTTCCGACTTATCTTAGAAGTCAGTGGAAGAATTTAAGCAAGGGCATTTCAAATTAGGTGACCCAGCTGGTGGTGGTAAGAATGGTTTGAGAGTAAGGAAGTTGAATATAGAAACATGGAGACTAGTATGGCACTGGCGAGAGATAATGAGAGCCTGAACCAAAGTTGAGTCACTGATGGTGTGATGGTGGGGAAGGGGAAGCCGACGGGGTCAGGTGAAAGAAAATGAGTGGGACCAGTGAGCCACTAAGATGAGCGTTAGACAGATGAAGACCGTAACTTCCAGGTTCTAATTTGGCAAAGGCTGATCAACCCTCAGAGAAATTAAAAATCTCAGGGAATGTGCAGCTAACTGAGGGGACTGCCTTTATAGGTTTTTGATATAGAGCAGTTTTGACGTTATGTGTTCAAAGTTTTGGTTCCAAAAATATATGCACATACCTTTCACTTGTTATCTGTAGAAAAGCTTCTAGAACAGAGCCTTCCCCAGGTAAGTCACACAGAAGATCAATTTGATCTTTTTGAGTGAGTGCCTTATTAGGCCAAGTTGTTGCACATAGTATTGTACTAGGACGTTTTGGGGTGGCCCTGTCCCTGCCCTGTAAAAATGAGTATCAAGAGCAGCCTTAAAAGGAACAGCAGCAACAAAAAGATATCCTAAAATGATATGTGGAGGAAGGACAGCGAGGAGGTTGTGTTGACTGTAGATAGTGATCCTCTGAAAAGAGCTGCCTTCTCTTGCCCAGTTCTTCCCTCAACCAGCTTAACTTCTCCACCCTGGAGCTCTTCCTTCTCTCTCTACTTAATTAGAAAGCAAGGTAGAAAAGTCCAGAAACTATTTCCTATTCAAGGAAACAAGCATCTCAAACGTGCGTTTGATTTTTTTGTAATTGTGATAAGTGGAATAGATTAAAGGTTCCTTTGCTTAGCAAACTTTCCATAGATTGGACTTATCAATACTTGATGTAAGATGTCATGGAAAATATGCTGAAATTACTAAGGAAAACAGACTTAAGAAAATGAATTATTCTCTTTAGATGTCATGCAGAACTTCAGAACTACCTGGGTTTTTTAAAGTAAAAAATGTATTGTTTTTAAAGTAAGTAAATGAGTTTGTTAGACTCACTTATCCATGACACTGGTGATGCCCTCCAGGAGTCACATCTCCTCACATTTAGAAAAGTAAAAAGAAATTCCAGTAAAATTTTAAAGTAAATACTCTTACATCTATCTCCTTCTCTTAACTGCGTTTCAAAACCCCACTGTGAGCTGTGGCGATAGGCATTTAGTCTTCCTTTTTCGTTTCTCCCTCCTCCAAGCAATCTTATACTCTATTGCCAGTCACCTTGTCAGTACTCTTACCAGGTTACTGATGGTTCAAGCTCCTCAACCTGAAATTCCAAGTTGTCTACTATGCAGCTGCCACTTATCTTTCCAGCCTTATCTTCCACCCCCTACTCTATAGTTTATAGCGCTTGTTTACTTTATCTCCTTTCTATTTTTTTATTTACTTTTTTTTGCCAAGGACCATTAGCCCTGAGCTAACATCCGTTGCCAATCTTTTTTGGCTTGAGGAAGATTAGCTCTGAGCTAATATCTGCCTCCAATCCTCCTCTTTTTGCTGAGGAAGACTGGCCCTGAGCTAACATCGGTGCCCATCTTCCTCTATATGTGGGACGCCTACCACAGCATGGCTTGGTAAGCGGTGCCATGTCCGCAGCTGGGATCCGAACCTGTGAACCCTGGGCTGCCATAGCCGAAGGTGTGCATTTAACCGCTTTGCCACTGGGCCGGCCCCTTCCTCCACTTTACCTGTGGGTCACCACCACATTGTCAGTCTTCTGCATCACGGATGGAGTCTTACTAGTTTTCTCTGTCCCTGAAGTACCAATTTTATTTGGTTGACATACTGATACCAAAATAGTCTTTTTAAAGTTTTTAAAGTAGATTCTCACTTAACTTCTATTCATCAGGCTTCTTAGTTCACCCAAGTTCTCTAAGTGCTTGAAAGTAATTTAACTGTAGGTCATCTGGTAAGTTAATCTGTGAGATTTGTGGCATATTTTTAGGATTAAAACTGACCAAAATGGTAAGCACTGAGAGAATGTGTGGCTGTGCTATGTATATCTATAAATACAAAGAATTTTAAATAAATGAGTACCAGATCACCCATAAACTACATGCAGCAGGCGTGGCTTTAGAAAAAGTGAGTTAGGGTAAGTAGACTTGGAAAATAGGTCCTTTGGTTAAATGCTTTTATCTTTTTGTTTTTTACTGTAGTGTTTTTACTTCTTTCTTTTTCAGTCATGTTAATAAAACACTAAAATCACTGTTCCTCAGGTGCCCGGCAGCAAGGCTATGCACCACTTTCACCACCAGGCGGCTCTCGTATTTCATGTTCTAAGAACTGGAGGCCTCTCCACGCTTTTCAATCTCTAGATGTCTCTTGTCAAATTTGGTTCATAATGTTCTCTTATTGATTATGAATAATAAGCAGGACAGGCTCTGTGAACACATTTACATCGAAGAACCCAGTGTTGCACGGGCTGAGAAGGTGTGGGCTACTGGGCAGAAAGTGTACAGATGGCTCCTTCTCTCCAGAACAACACCAATGCCAAAGCCAGGACTTTATCAACACGACCCTGTTATGACTTCACTTTAGTCCGGCAATGAAACATAATTTACAACTCCTGAGACGTTGGAAGACGTGTCAAATCCAGAGTTGTTCGCACAATTTCCTGGAACACCACCGTTTGCCAGGATTCTACCAAAATTTAGCAGAGTTCTGTAAAGGCATTTCATAAGCAAAGTCAGGTTTTAGATTTTTTTAAACCGTTATTGACTTTGGCTTTCTTGATATCTAATTTTTTGAGGAAACAATTTCTGATTATTTTCTCTCTTCTGATTATTTCCTACCTTAAAATTGCATTCATATCAATATTTAGAATTGTTGAACAGCCTTCAGTATTACTCTGTATATTGTCATAAGAAGGAAACAAATATGCCACTTTTTCTATTACTACAAAGCTTTTGTGTCTTTCGATTTCGGTTAAAATACTTTGAGATGTATAAACTGACAGAAAACTCCTCAATTAGAAGAACTTATTTGGAAATTTCAGGTGGTAAATGCAGCTACTGATATCTCCTTTCTAAGGATAAAAATGAAATAGTAAGGGAAGAAAGAGACATCACTACATCTGTGCCGAAAACCCAAAATACCCCAGACGACCAGGGGAGTGTTGAGCCGTCAAAGAGCACATCTGACTCAAATGTGACTTCGGGTTACCTATTTCAGGAATGTTGGATAATTTTCAATATTATTTTGTTTATTACCTAAATCTGAGCCACTATTTTCTCATATTCTCCAAAGAGAAATTATTTTTCTGCATTTTCCAAACAGCAATCCTTTTGGATTTGAAGGCTGTTTCTACTGTCACACACTAATTCAAGACTTCCACATGTTTTCAAACGGGACCTCTTTCAACATGAAAATTCTCAGTAACATCAGGAATGATATTCTCACACAGACTGTGTAGGCAAGAGCCAAAAAGGGCAGTAATTGACTTTTGACCTATGGCGGAAAAAAGCTCTGTCCTTTCAAAGAGATTTACATAAGAGTATTTTATATTTCCCAGCCCAAAGCTGATTTGAAGAACCGAAGTAAGAAATCAGAACCAGGATTGCTTTAATTCACGGTTTGACTAAAATTCTGGAAATAGCCTCACCTAAGGTATGTAGAGTCTCGGTAAATCGTGCTCTATCTACATCTTCCTCTTAATTGGTTTTGGTTTTCTGTGTCATTTACCTATCTGAGATGCAAGAGCAGAATACTTTAATCCCTATTCCTTAGGAAAGGAGTAAAAGCATGATGAGCCTAGAGCTCAACTCACCCAACCAGCTGTATTTTGTTTGGCCTGCATAATATTTAAGATTTGCTTTTATTAGAGTGCCTTTTAGGTGGGACCTGCACTCTCCTGAAACCCAGCAATTCCTAGTTGTCTCCTACCTGACAAGAGGTACCCATTTATATTACCTTCCTGATAATAAGCTTTTGGTTTGTGCCCCCTGGTCCAGGAATTTCTATCCCAGGCATCACATGGACATGAGGGCCTAGAGGAAATGCCTGGCATGTTGGAATGAACTTGAGAGGCAGCCCTGATCACAACTGTGAAGTAAGGCAGCTTGTCTGCTCGTTCCGCTGGTGAGCACTTTTCTTCTCCCACAGGAAGTCCACTGTTACCTTGTTTCTCCATTCTTCCCCCGTCCATCTCCCATTGACACGTGCATGTGAATAACTCATTCAAGGGATAAATGACTACTTAGCAAAAATCTGTTTAGGCTGTGTTAATCTTGTGTGTCCCAATATGACTTCCTGTACACCAAAAACAAACTTTCATTTTATAAGCATCACCAAGCAAAATGGGGTAATCAGAAATCGCCCCACGCTTGAACCCTGCTTGGTTGTTTTTATAGAGGCTCTCTTTCTTAATACTTTTTTAAAAAAACTTGGTAGGAGAGATGGTTAGGAAAAGTAGAAAAGGAAGGCCACCCTTGAGAAAAAAAAGGTAAGACAGAAGGAGTTTCAGTTCAGCCTTTGCAGGAACAGAGAGAAGAGGCACCCAGAAGTCATTTGCTCTGGGTCGAGCGCCCTGCTTCCTGCACAGCGAGGCAGAGCAGTGTGGAGTGGGCTGCTGCTGACGCTCAGACACCTGCCTCAGCATCCCTCGCCTTCCCAGTCAAGGCTTATCTGCACTGTTTCTCACCTAGAATTTTTCTGGTTGTAACTCTGGCATAGTTATCCTTTTAGTTGCTCATGTCAAAGAAAACAGTTGGTGATATGCTTTTTAAATAGATAAATTTCAAACTTAACATAAAATCTCCCCCGTAGTTTTTTTTCCTCCAAACTATAAAATCTGCTTCGACCTTCCTGTTAGTCTCTTTCTCGTCTGTCTCATTTTGAAATGCTCTCCTCTTTTATTCCTAACCTGTGTGTGATTTGGTTTCACCTAAATTGCGGGAGCCCAAATCAGACCTTTAGTACCTTCAATTTTAATATGCAATGGATAACTGACTTCTTCATTTTGGGGAAGATTATTGATGCTACTAATCCTGCTAAACTGGCTTTTTTAGACCAAAACTTGAGTGAAATTCAGGCTAGAATTCAAAAGGTGTATGTGTGTTTTATTGTATGCTATACAGGTGTGCCTCTCTTTAAGCAAATTCACTACCTGAAAACCTGGCTTTATAGAACAGAAAGTGGTTCTTCCGTTAAAAGGATTCACCAGTACTTTTTTTTAAAAAAACAAAACAGGCTCTCCTCTGGTACGAATAGCGTTTTCAGTAACACATTTGTCATGCAAATTACCATGCACCTGTAATAACTGGAGAGGTTGGATGTAACCTATGTGCAAATTGAAGCCATAGAAGAGCGGCCAATTTTATAGAAAGTAACCATATGTCTTTGCATCATGTCTACACCCTTCTTACTAAGTCTCCACCCAAAAGCAAAACTTAAATGGCTTCGTTTCTACTATCCTCTAGCCTAAGTAAATAAACCCCTCCCCAAACAGACAGTGGGTAAGTAGAAAGGAAATTAACTCTTCAATTAAAAAAAAGTAAACATATTAATCTCTCTCCTTTTTTAAGCTTCAAAATAACTAAATTGAGTTGGACTCTGACTCTTTATTTTTCAAGATTACATTTTAACTGAAACAGACAAAGCAAGAACTTCACTTATACTTCAAACAGTTCCTTGAATGCTTCAGATACCCTCCACCCTCGGCAGCACTGACATCTCAGAGGTGTGAGCCAATACCCAAAGCCCCTTTGTAGGTGGGATTAGGGAAGAATGTTTCCTTGCTTGTGTGTGTGGGAAACAGAGACACAGACAGAGACAGACAGACAGTCAGACAAATTAAAACTGAGAAAACAGAAACTGTGACTGGCATTTATAAAGCTCAAAGCCCAGAACGCCTTTGATCCCCAGAGCAGTGGAGAGTCCATATTACTTACATTGTTACTCAGAAGTTGGAAGTGGCAAAACACGGGGAACTTACTGTCCTAGAAACACGGCAGTGCACAGTCACAGGGTGAAGGAAGTGGTGGCTTGAGTAGACTGGAAAAAAACCCTCTTCCCACCTTTTCCCAGGGAACTACCTGCAGGAGATTCAGTGCTGCTCTCTGTTCTCACCAATTCTGCCTTTGTCTGGTACACTCAGGAGTCTGCGTTTCCAAAACGGGTGGCTTATTTCACAGAACATGTGGGTCATTTTATAATTGTTGCTTTGTGACTGGTTGAGGTCAAACCTTGACTTTATTGTCAGATTCTGGGTAAGTACGTTTTGCCTCTTCAAAAAAATTGATTTGTCTGGTCTTGTGTCTTCTGTAAGTAAATAGATTTGACCAGGGGTAAATAAAATTGTCAGTGTCTTTAGTTAGTAAGTAGGCTAGTGTAAGTGTTTTGGGAAAGAGATTAAATCCTTACATGTTAGTGACCTTTTAAATTGACTAATTCATACATTCAACAAATATTTTTTGATCACCTACCATCATTGTCATATCTAACATATTTGAAACCTGGAGCAGATCATTTTTTAGCTCCCCTCCTCTATACAACCAATTTATTTTTAATAAGAATCGTCAAATGAAATTCACAATAATAATGGCCAGAAAAGAATATGAGGGTGAAAATTTTGTTTTATTGAACTTTGTATGTATATAACCATGAAATTAACAAGTAATAAAATAAATATCACAAAAAAGGAAAGCAGTAATTGATATTTTTAATTTACATTAATGTATTTTTTTGAAAAAAGCAAGCCTATATATTGGTCTGTTGATGAATAATGATACGTTGGCTTATTAAATAAGAACAAAAGTTTTAAAATAAATTTCAATTTTAAAGATAATATTCAAATTCAGTGAAATATTTCACATATGAACTAAAATATGCACTAACCAGATAAAAATGTTACATCTTGTAGTGTTCATTCTGTTTTACTGTTTTAAATTTTAAACACAAAGGAAACTTTAAATGATCACATAGAATGAGAGAATAGAAATCATCCTGTATCTTAATCTCTACAATCACACGCTATCATTTATTTTGAATCTATTGTTTAAATTCAAGAACATGGGACGGGCCTGTGGCGTAGCGGTTGAGTTTGGCACGCTCTGCTTTGGTGGCTTGGGTTCACTGGTTAGGATCCTGGGCGTGGACCTACACCACCAGTCAGCCGTGCTGTGGTGGCAACCCATGTATAAAGTAGAGGAAGATTGGCACAGATGTTAGCTTAGGACTAATCTTCCTCAGGAAAAACAAAAAATTCAAGAATATGTAGTGCTGCAGGGGTCTGAGATATGATCTGCTCCCAGAATGAGCTAGAATGATTCTAAACTTCAGTGAACTTACTCTTGAAATGGCTGTGTGTCCTGAGTCTGCATGTCTTGAGATCCTGCTATGTAATTGAGAATTCTCTGAATTAACTTTTATGTAAAATAAAATGTTTACTGAAGCATAAGTAATACAAATGTGCTCATTGAAGCTTTCATTAGTGACACTCTAATAGCAACAATTGTTACAGAATTTATATCAACAAAAGAATTTGTATGGGGGGGAGTATCCTATCACTGACATTGTTTAGAATTAAAGATTCATGGTGATAAAAAAAGCAAACCAACTCCAAGTTGGTTTTTATTATTGTTTTTGAATGCATCCGTATCACCTGAACTGGAGGGGAGGGAGCCGGTACTGCCCCTGCTGCCCCGCCTGGGTGCACTGCTGCCTACTGTGTGCCGGGCATAGTGTCAGGTGTTGGCATGCCAGGTTAGGCAGAACAGATGAACTTCTGTTCTCGTGGAGCTTCTGGGTTAGTGGGGGAGATCAGCAGAGAATAAGTAAACAAATAAGAATTTACAAAATTCAAAGGGCTATGAGGAAAATAAACCAGATCCAGAGATAGTAACAAGAAGTCTACTAGGCAATGTGCTGAAGGGAGGCTCTTGTCCCTGGTGCTTGGTGGGCAAGGGGAGAGTGGTGTGAGTTGAGGTTGGAAGATAGACAGACACCTGACCAGCTTTGAAGAGTCTGGCTTTTATTCAAAGTGCAGGGAAAAATCCATCTTTTTTTTTTTTTTTTTTTTGGAGGAAGATTAGCCCTGAGCTAACATCTGTTACCAATCCTCCTCTTTTTGCTGAGGAAGACTGGCACTGAGCTAACATCCGTGCCCATCTTCCTCCACTTTATATGTGGGACGCCTACCAGAGCATGGCTTGCCAAGTGGTGCCATGTCCACACCCAAACCTGTGAACCCCGGGCCACCAAAGTGGAATGTGCACACTTAACTGCTATGCCACCCGGCCGGCTCCTCTTTTCAAGTTTTAAGCAGTGGAATGACATAAATTTATGCTTCCAGAAGATTACTCTGGTTGCTGTGTGGAGAACAGATTGAAATCTGGCAGGAATAGCAGCTAGAAGATCTGTTAGACTATTTCTAGTCTTGAAGAAATAATCGTGGCTTGGCCTCAACAGTGACAACAGTGATGGAAAGAATGTTAAGCTATGTTTTCAGTAGGAGTGAATGGAAGAAGTGGGGAGTGAAGTAAGGGAAGTCATCAAGAATGACGCCCCAGTGTCTGGCCTGTATAACTAGGAGAATGGTGTTTTTAGGAATTACTTAAATGGGAAGTTTGGTTGGGGACAGGTTCCCAATAATGACTTGATCCAACATGCATTTCTCCATGAGCTTTTAGTTGTTTGCTTTTTAATAGACTTTAATTTTTATAGCAGTTTTAGGCTCACAGCAAAATTGAGTGGAAAATACAAAGTATTTCCCTATACCTTCTGCTCCCCTGATGTAACATGCACACAGCCTCTCCCACTATCAACGTCCAGCAACAGAGTGGTACATCTGTTAAAATTGATGAATCTACATTCATACGTCATCGCCCCAAATCCATAGTTTCCATTAGGGTTCACTCTTTTTGTGGTACATTCTGTGGGTTTTGACTAACATATAATGACATGTGTCCACCGTTATGGTATCAAACAGAATAGTTTCACTACTCTAAACATCCTTTGGGTTCTGCCTATTCATTTCTTCCTCTTCTTAACTCTTGGTAACCGCTGATGTTTTTATCTTCATAGTTTTGCTTTTTCCAGAATGCCATATAGTTAGAATTATACAATACGAAGCCTTTTCAGATTTGTTTCTTTCACTTAGTAGTATTCATTTAAGTTTCCTCCATGTCTTTTCGCAGCTTGACAGCTCATTTCTTTCTAGCACTGAATAATATTCCACTGTCTGGATGTATCACAGTTTACTTATCCTTGGTGGACTTCTTGGTTGCTTCCAAGTCTTGGCAATTATGAACAAAGCTGCCATGAAAATGTGTGTGCAGGTTTTTGGGTGGACATAAGTTTTCAATTCATTTCGGTAAATATGGAGCACAATTGCTGGGCTATATGGAAAGAGTTTGTTTAGTTTGTAAGAAACTGCCAAACTGTCTCCCAAAGTGGCTGTACCACTTTGCATTCCCATCAGCGATGAATGCGTTTTGGGGTTTTTTGGTAAGGAAGACTAACCCTGAGCTAGCATCCACTGCCAATCTTCCTCTTTTTGCTAAGGAAGATTGACCCTGAATTAACATCCATGCTCATCTTCCTCTATTTTATATGTGGGATGCCTGCCACAGCATGGCTTGATAAGTAGTGTGTAGGTTGGTGCCCGGATCCAAACCTGCAAACCCTGGGCCACCAAAGCAGAGCGTGTGAACTTAACTACTATGCCACTGGGCCGGCCCAGCAATGAATGTTGATCCACATCCTTGCCAGCATTTGGTGTTGTCAATGTTTTGGATTTTGGCCATTCTAATAGGTGGATAGTAGTACCTTATTGTTGTTTTAATTTGCACCTCCCTAATGACATACGATGTTGAAATCTTTTCATATGTTTATTTTCCATCTGTATATCTACTCTGGTAAGATGTCCAGGTCTTTTGCCCATTTTTTTAATCAGGTTGTTCAATTTCTTATTGTTGAGTTTTAAGAGGTCTTTGTATATTTTAGAAAACACTTCTTTATCAGGTATGTCTTTTGCAAATATTTCTTCCCAGTTTCTGTCTTGTCTTCTCATTCTCTTGATTAGCTTTCAGTTTTGTCTCTTCAAACCACTGTTTCATGTAAGCTTCATTTTATTTATTTATTTATTTATTTAAAGATTTTATTTTTCCTTTTTCTCCCCAAAGCACCCTGGTACATAGTTGTGTATTGTTAGTTGTGGGTCCTTCCAGTTGTGGCATGTGGGATGCCACCTCAGCATGGCCTGATGAGCGGTGCCATGTCCTCGCCCAGGATCCGAACAGGCAAAACCCTGGGCCGCCGAAGCAGAGCACCAGAATTTAACCACTCGGCCACGGGGACAGCCCCAAAAGCTTCATTTTAATTCAGTCAAATGTGGAAATCTTTTATATTGTATTAGGTTCTTTTCCCTTTGTAAAAATGAATATATTTTATTATAACGAAAGTAATATGTATTCTTAATGGAAAATTTGAAAAATGCATAATTAGAAAAAAGAGGAAAAACCTTCGAACACTCTGGCATCTGGAAGACTAGAGACCTTGGGAGTATCTGGAAACCACACCGTTGGCCTGGGCAATTTGACAATACATGTCAGAAGCCCAAAAAAGATACTCACCCTTTGACCCAACAATCTTTGTTTAGAAACGTATTCCAAGAAAATAACTGGATGTGTGCCCAGAGAGTTAAGCACAAGGATGTTCCTAATGGGAAAAAATTGGAAATAACCCGTATTGGTCTGCTCGAGGTGCCATAACAAAGCACCACAGATGGGCAGCTCAACAGCAATTTATTCCTCACGAGTCTGGAGGCTGCAAATCCAAGGTCAAGGCGTTGGCAGGATTAGTGTCTTCTGAGGAGTCTCTTCTTGGCTTCTAGATGACCGTCTTCTCCTGCATCTTCACGTAGTCTCCCCTCTGCATGTGTCTGTGTCCGGGTTTCCTCTTCTCGCGAGGGTAGCACTCACTGGGTTAAGGCCCACCCTAACGACCTCACTTTAACTTAATCACCTCTTTAAAAACCCGTTTCTAAGTACAGTCCCATTCTGAGATGCTGGGGGTCAGGACTTCAACATATACACTTTAGGGGGACGTGATTCAGCCCATGACACAACATAATCCAAGAAGTGGGAATTAGCTAAAGAAATCAGGATGCATTCACACAATGGTGCATCCATATTTTCTAGTTCACACGCAAATTTTTAATACTGTTATTAAAAATAGCCCTAGAAATATACATTACATGGAAAGAATTTCATGATGTATGTTGCTCAGCAAAAAGAACAGGCTACAAAATAACATATGTGGTATGATTCTTGTTCTTTGTATGTGTGAAATATGTATACACAAATGCACAGAAAAATGGCTGGAACAGTTAATGGTAATAATATTGGGGGGATGATATTCCTTTGTTTTATTTCTATTTACTTATTTATTGCTTAACTGTACATTTTAATTTTTTCGCAATGTTTGTACAATATTTTAAAAGAACCCCCTGTGACACAAACACCCTACAAAAAGAAAGAAGAGTGGGGGCTGGCCAGGTGGCACAGCGGTTAAGTTTGCACGTTCTGCTTCGGTGGCCTGGGGTTCACCGGTTCAGATCCCGGGTGCAGATCTACCCACCACTTGTCAGCCATGCTGTGGTAGGCATCCCACATATAAAGTAGAGGAAGATGGGGCTTGGATGTTAGCTCAGGGCCAGTCTTCCTCAGCAATAAGAGGAGGATTGGCAGCAGACCTTAGCTCAGGGCTAATCTTCCTCAAAAAAACAGAAAGAAAGAAAGAAAGAAGAGGAAAGACACCCCCCCCCCCCCCCCCAGGTGGCTGCAGCACGTTTTAGAGAACAGTGCTCTGGTCACGTAGTTTTCCTGCAGCCATTTTTGCTTTCCTGCTGCTAGGGTGACTTTCAGTGGGATGTGAAAGCTTATGCAACGTTCTTTACTGTTTCTATTTGCCCCTACATAGTAATGGCCTGCTCATTTAATGCGCAGTGAACTGCTCAGTGTACTTTTATTCTTTTTTGGAGGCTTTTTGGAAAGGTTTTTGCTTAATCATAGGACATTGCTGAAGCCAGCGACATTATGACTGAGTGATTCATCCTGGTTTGGGGCTTATGATCAGACAGGCTCAGAACTCTATTTTCAAACTTGTAGAGAATGTTTTTTTAAATGGGGTGGGTTCCCAAAAAGGAGAGGAGGGTGAATGTGTTCAAAGTCCCGATCGATCGCTGTGATTTCTAGCTGGAGAGGCAGAAGGTGCCTATTCATGTCTCATTCATGGGAGAATTGACTGTCAACATTTTTCTTCTAAAGTCTGTTATTTTTTCAGAGCCTGGGCCTGCCACTCCAGGTATTTTCTTCTAGGCCTGCCTCTCTTCCCCTTTCCCCCACTTCTGTAATGTGGGTAATTTACACACAAAATAGGTATTGTTTGAGTAGAAGGACAACACCTAAGTTAAGACATAAAGTAATTCAAGGTTGCCTGTGTGCATGACTCCACTTGTGAAGCTTCCGCTTTCCATGATAGACCTGCATGCCCACTGAAATGGTTGTCTGCTGAACAGAGATGCAGCTTCTCTCCTGGGCGTGACACGCAGCAGTGATAGATTTCGCGTCACTCCACCTGTTGAGTAGGTAGTATGCAACAATAGCAGAACTTGAACTTAAACTAGAGAGGGTATCTTGTATGAAGCACCTTGCTGGCACGTCTGACAAGTCTTGAGAATACCTCTAGAATTGAGCATCCTCTGCAGAGGCACATATTTCATAGACCACTTCTTGCCCTCAGTGTATCCAACAAACAGATGCCTACTCGGGTTTGTCCATTTTCAGAGCAGAGTAATGGGCATGAACTCTAGTAACGATGAACTGTAGCATTTTGCTTTGACCCAGAATACAATTCGAGTTAATGACTATTTACATCTATTATTTACAATACTCTTGGTGAACAGCTTTGATAGTACAGTGTCTGACCTACCACGCATCTGGCTGGTAAGCGTGAATGAGGGATGCTCTGCAGGCGAGTTCCTGCAGGGGCCAGGCAGCTCTTTCTGCTTATGATACAGTAATGGGAGTTGGTGGAGACGTAAGAAGGGAAAAGATACCAGGAAGTTGCCTACCAAGGTGCCTCTGGCGAAACCCTCCCGAACAGATTGTATTTTGTTTGATCTTTGGTCAGACCTAGATAGCACTTAGATAAGAGATTATTGGGAATACAGAGTCTCATAGGTCTTTCCTCCAAGCCGACAGCTCCCTGAGAGCAGGGGCCGTGTCTTCTTTGTCTTCAGAGTCCTAGGCCCGGCATAGAGCATGCTCAGAATAAATATCTGAGTGATTGAATTCACAATCAGCCACCTATTTGCTCACCACCCTCATTTTATTTATGTTTTTCTGTTACTAATCTGGGATATGATAAAATTCTCTTAGTGTCACAAGGCTTGAATACTGTTCTAACATTATTCTAAAATATTAGAGATAAAGAGGACTTAGAAATGATTTACTATAGAGTACTTTCATTTTGCAGGTGGAAACTGAGGCCCACAGAGGTTAAATGACTCTTCAGAGCTGGTGAGTGTCCGAGACAGAGGCAGGAGAATCCAGATCCTCCCGGCTCCTAGTTTGCCACCAAACACCCCTAAGCCACTAAGAAGACTGCGTCTGCTCTAGGTTATACTGTTTGGTTTTGTTTTTCTCTTTTCTTTCTCTCTCTTTCTCGTCACACACTTTTTTTATTCTCTCACTTGGACATGAGATCAACACGCAAATCAGAGAACTTGGTCCTTTTAGAAAAACCTGGGCTTGTATTGTGGCCCAACACGGTGGGGATGGACCTTTGTCTTTCTGGGAATGGATCATGTTTACTCACGTTCTCTGGGCCTTAGCTGAGGGTGAGAGCCTTGCCCGATCGCAGGCTTCTTTGCCGCTCGGTGGATGTACCTTGCACTGGACCATCAGGAGACCCGGGCTCGCATCTTGGCTCTGTCACTGCTCCTGTGGCCTTGGGAAAGTTAATTTTCCTCTCTGGGCCTCAGTTCCTCATTTATAAAACATGGAACTTGGACTACCTTTGGTTCTCCCTGTTTCCACTTCTGAATTATGAAGAATTAAAACTTTTTTCCACCTTTAAAGTAAAAGCCACACCTCAGCCCCATGGAATTTGGTCACCCTTACATTTTTGTGTGAATGTTGACAGGCCTTCTCTGCTCTGTTTGGTATAACTGGAATGATTAATTTTCATTTCAATGGTTTCAGTTATTATCTTCCATTTGTCATTCTACCAAAGAAGTAATTGGCACAATGGTTTTAGGTGATCTATGACTCAGTTCCTTTGGGTCCCCTTTCAAGTGTTACTTTGAAAATCTCTTGACCTTCTCGCCTCTATCCATCACTCATCCAGAGGTGGACAGTATCCGTGGATGCTTTCTTGTTTTGCTTCTTGTGGAAAGGGGAGAGAGGGCATAGGGTCTCCTCAGGATCAGGGATCCAGGGAGGTGCCTGGAAGGGAGATCATTTTCTCTAAGTAGAGGGAGGGAAAGCTGCCAGGTTGCTGACTCTGCTAAAGCAGGGGACGAGGAGTTAGTTGCAACCTGACTCCTCTCCCCACTGCGGGGTTACTGGCTTTGTGTTGTCTCGGCAAAGTCCCCTGGACATGTCATGGCAGCCTATTCCTTGCCTTCCTCTGCTTGCAAGCCTACACGCCCAGGAATGGAGAATCAAGAGATCAGCTTTCTGGCTGCGGTTGAAAGGATGCCCTGTTTGTCAGAGGCAAGTGGCCTGCCTTATTCTGAAAAGTGCCCTGATGTGCAAAGCTGCAGAACGCAATTACTTGTTACCTGCATTCAAAGCAACAGAAGGCCCAGTGTCGCATTCCTTTGTTTGGCTTTAACAGACCTTCCTCTCTTGCATCAACTATTTCACACTGTCAATCACTCAACAGCATTTATGAAGCACTTGCCTTAGGCATGAAGGCAAGGTTGGAAAAGAAGAAAAGTAAGGATCTCTGGCCTGGAGAACTGAAAAAATTGCCCAGGAAAGACTTGAGGATGCGTACAAACACAAAGTGCTACACAAGTACAGATTAACATAATGCAGAGTGTTTTCAGACAGGTGTAGAAGCTAATTGGCATGATCAAGCTGGGGTGGAGTTAGCCAGAAAAGGTTTCTTAGAAGAATAGTCACTGCAAGTTTAATTGAATATATTAACATACTTACCTAGAGGAATCAAGAACATTTTTATGAAAGATTTAAATGATTAAAGAAAGCCCCACTGTCATATTCCAGAAAATACAAAAGACGCAAACTAAAAAATCACATGGCCAGCTACGTGAATAGGGCTTGAGCAGAGAGGGAATGAGGAAGGTCAGCGAGAGAATTTGTAGAAATACACCCGAAGGCCAAGGCGAGGAATTCGGATCTGATAACATCTGTGATAGGGAGGCACTGGAGGTTCTTGAGCATGGAAACGGCACGTGAAATCGTCTCAGGAAGATCAATCTGCCTGCTGTAGACGAACTAATATGGAAAAGTTAGTGGCAGGGCCCAGGTCAGCGCTGCAGCTGTGGAGATGAAGAGGCGGGATGAGGAGAAACCAGGCAGCAGGGCTTGACCAAGGCGCGGGCAATAACAAAAGCCAACAGTCACTGAGCGCCTTTCTATGAGCTTGTTATGTGAATTGATGAGTTCAAACTCCAACAGAACTGTGTGAGAAGAAATTAAATAACTTAAGCCAGATCATGCAACTGTAAGTGAGGAACTGGAATTTGAACTCAGGGACTTTGGCTCCAAAGCCACTTAACTACTCTGTTAGACTATTAGACTGCATCTCTGAAGTCAAAGAGTAAGGAAGAAAATTACCCTCGTGCAGAGGTTGAAAGTGTGACCTCTAGATTCAGACTTCCTGGGATTTCATTCTGCTTGTGGCATTTACTAGGTATGCACACCTGGACAATCCATTTAAAATGCTACCCCTCCTTCTCTTATCCATAAAAATGGGGACAATAGTGCCTGTGTATAAAGTTGTTGTAAAGTATAAATGTGTTATAGTATGTACAGTACTTGGCCCAGTGCCTGACCTACAGTGAGCGTTCAACAGATGTCAACTATCAATAAAATTATTATCATCCTATGTCTTAGAATCTGGAGTCCTGGCAGAATAGTGCTGTAATTGCCAGAATAAGAAAAAGGGGAAATTTGGTTTAAGGTTATTTATCACTCACTAGTCCTTTGCTCTTGTGTTACAGAAGATTTAGGGATCAGTAGAATCACACTGTGGGAAGTGATGAGAAACTGGGGGTAGTTCCTAAGAGAAGAGTCAACTGGAAACGCCAGCCTTACAGAGCATTAAAGAGAAATCATGCTAGAAGTGAGGGAAAGGGAGGGAAGCTCAGACTTTCGTTAGTGGAGAGCCTCTTGGGTTGCGGGCAAGGAGGAATGGAATTGACATTTTATTAACTCATACATTGAGCCTGAATTTGACTTCCCTTTTGGTTTCCTCTTTCTCATCCTTACTATTAATAGACGGTGCACATACTGAGAAGCAATCTACGCTGAAGTCTCCCTCCGAACGGTCTGTACTTAAAACGGAGTTAGTAGAGAAGATTTTAAAGGACATTGCTTAAAAAAAACCCCATAAAACAGTAACGTGATAGGTGATTGTCCTTGTTCATAGGTCAAAGAGCTGCTAGTCCTCTGAAGTCCTTTTCTCCCTCGAGAGAGCTCCAAGAAAAGGTCTTTGTACTCCATGTGTAATAACTACTTAGGAGCTGAGTCAAACAAGGAGTCTTATTTTAGTTTTCTAAATATCAAGTCTGGGCAGGCCTATGCTTTCACCACATGGGAGGGGCAAGTGGTTAAGTTTATTTACATGGTAGCTGTCTAAGTCATCTCACAGGGTACATGGCTCGGTTAACTCTCCCAACTGACCGCTGACACATAAATAGGAAGCTTAGCTACTTCCCACTGTGTGTAACAGGAAGTAGTGATTTGGCACTCCGCCCTTTGAATTCTGTCTGTATTCTGGCAGGCTAAATGAAACCGAGAAAAGATAGCGGTAATCCTTGGTGATATGCGTGCTCTTAAAATTACTCATTCACAAATATTTATTGATAGTGATGAGTATCTGAATAGAACACAGTATCTGGTACATAGCAGAAGCTCAGATTTTGTTGACTATGAACCAGTGCTCAGACTGTACATTTGCCAATGTCCAGCATTTAACTGCATTTCTTTAAGCAAAATTTAACTATATCTACAGAGTAAAAGGATAGGTAAGAAGGAATTGGTTTGGTGCAATGTAGAGTGGATGTATTTTCTCTCTTGTGTTTCCCTCTGTTAAGAAATCCAGCTCCAGTTCAGCAACGGTAAAGTGATTGCTATCACACAGCAATGATTAATGTCTGAAGCTCATGTAGAGTGGTTGTTACAGAATTTGAAAGGGCAAGGCATATTTCATGTACTGGTCCTCAACGATCTCCATCAAGCTGTCGCCATAGAGACAGAAAACTTGAAGACCTCCTTGCAATCATTTTGGAAGGGAAATGTCTATTTCTGGCTGAGTGTCGGCCTCTCTGGAGTAGAGTTCATGAAGAGTTTCTTACTGTCTGCTGTGTACTGGAGGATTTAGGACAAAATATGGGGCAACCTAATGGGGTAGGATGGTCAGCAATTTTAAAAAAGGAAAACCTACTTTGATTAGCATAGAGCTAGCTCCTACAGGTCAGTTGTGATCTGTGTATAATTTAGGGACCCTAGAAGTAATGTATCTTCACGTTCTGTGGCCTGCCTCTCTCTGGCGTGTGTTGGAATAGTTTCTTGCCCTAGCTATTCTCATGACCTAGAGAGTAATCACCACCCTGACATCAGATCTCCCACAAACAGTTAAGTCATAAACTCAAACATCAGTTACCTAAGATCATCTGGTTGAAGCATTTTTTTTTTTAGCTGCTGCTTCCTTAGGTCCTTATAGATAAAGAAGGCAAAGCACCTCTTCATAGGTTTCCTTTTTCCTCTACTGCAATACCAATCACATGGCTTTTTTGGAGAATCTCATTTTGTTTTCTAGAAAGATGAGAAATTTAATCTTTCAGGGGCCGGCCCTGTGGCCTGGTGGTTAAGTTCACCGCTCCACTTTGATGGTCCAGGGTTTCCCCGGTTCGGATCCTGAGCGTGGGCATGGCATGGCTCATCAGGCCATGCTGAGGCGGTGTCCCACATGCCACAACTAGAAGGACCCACAACTAAAAATACACAACTATGTACCAGTGGGCTTTGGGGAGAAAGAGAATAAAATAAAAATCTTAAAAAAAAAAAAAGAAATTTAATATTTCAAATAGCCTGTGTTGGCACTAATTCTGAAGCCGAGTAGGACCCATGGAAAAGAAGAATTTATTTTCGTCTATTTCACCTCTTGGAACGTTAATTCCATAAGGAAAGTACTTTATTAAACCCTGCTGACATTTAAGCTTATAAAATGCATTTTCTTGGTTCTTTTAAACCATATTAAACTTTTTTCTTTGGATGATTCCAAAAATTGCATTGGAATGTATCAAATTTTAAAACGCATACCCTTGGATACCACAATTTCACTTCAAGGAAATTCTTCCAGAAAAATCTTCCCATTAAATGAAAGTCTATTCTGAACTGGAAGCTGCTCAGCCTCTCCCTGCACTTGGCTCCAAGAATCCCAGGCAAGAAACTGTTGGGTTCTCCTCTGGAAAAATTGACCAGCAGGAGAGAAATGACATTTGAGGGCCCTACAGTGCAGCAGGTGAATTCCTGCTTGATGACCCCAAAATAAAGCCCACCAAGGGACAAGCCCCCTTTGAGGACACAGAGCGAACAATGAGCTGCTATGTGAAAGCCATTTGACACTTGAGGAATGTCTCCATCCTGAAAGGCGGACACCAAAACAAAGGAATTTTGGAAAACAGAGACAATGCAGGAAGACAAATAAATTATATCCATGAAACATGAATAAACAGCAATGAAAAGCTATAATTAAAAGGAATGATCAGAGAATAAAGGGAGCTCTTGGAAATGAAAAGTACGATTGCTGAAATAAGAATTCGTAGAAAGTTGGAAGATGAAGACACGGAAACTTCCCAGGACGTAGATCCGAGAGATGACTTAGAAATGGAAAATGGAAGAGAGCGTGAGAGGGTCAGTCCAGGAAGCACAGTCTTTCTTGAAAACGGAGAGACAGAGATGCAGAGAGAGAGTGACTGAGAGAGAGAACACGTTGTATCAGTCAGAGTGCCAACAGCAAATCCAGTTCACCCCACACGGTTCAGGTACAGAGACTTTTGCGAAGAGACTACTTATGGAAGTGTGAGCAGGAAGGATTAAGGCAAGCGATAAGGTGGGATGGTGCCCAGAGACCAGCAGCAATGGGGAGCTGTCACACTCCCAGGGATGAAGGGGCAAGGCTGGAGGAGGTGGTGGAAGCGCAGCCCAGTGAGAACTGGAGCCCAGGAGAAAGGGCCTTCCAGTGGAGACAGAGCCACTGCCTGAGACGTGGCGCTGCATCAGGGATGCGGCAGGGCAGAAACACTCTGACTTCATTCTCCTCCTGTGATCTGAGCTCGCAGTGGCCAAGCCTAATCATAAACCAGCTGACAGAGTCTACAGTCCACAGGGGTCATTCTCTCAGGTCAGGGCAGGGCTAGTGTGTGAAGGGAAATGAATTATCAAAGAATAATACAATAACATTTTCCCATCTGAAAAACATCTGGTGTCCGTCCTAGGGAATTAAAAGAGGAAAAAACAGATCATATATAAAGGATCAGAAATCACAACGGCATTGGAGTGATCGACAGCAAGACCGAACACTAGAGGACAATGGAGCAAGATCTCCAAATTTCTGAGGAAACATTCTGTCCAAGCCAGATCGTCAATCAAATATAAGGATGGAATAAAGACATTTGCAAACACACAATGTCTCAAAAAATTTACCTGCTACACAGCCTTTCTTAGGAAGCCCTTACAAAACCAAGGAGTAAACAAGCAAATAAAAAAAAAGAGAAGACTCTGGGTTGAATGACATGATACACACACAGCCAAGAAGAGAAGGGAAGTCGCAGGCTGAGAGCTATGCAGAAGCCCTAGGACCTAGCTGGTATAAACAGAACAGGGAAAAGAAGCTCCATTAGCACGTCTTTCAGGGAAAAACAAACCACTAATCATCCTCAGAGAGGTTTAACAATTCTTTGGGGGGTTTGGGAAGAGCAATGAAAATGAAGCAAATGACTACTTAAGAAAATCAGCCTTCCAAAGCTATTTGATTTCTTAATCTGTGTATACAAATTGCTTTATACAACACTGAATTTAAAATACTCTCACAAGAATGCAAAGTATAAGTGTAAAGATGTCATTACACCATTGTATGTCACATCAAAAAGCTGAAAATACCCTACATGTCCATCAGTAGGAGATTGGTTCAATCATGGTACTGCCACATGATAGAATACTATGTGTCCTTTAGAAGGAATGAGGTAGAATCTAGATGTATACTGAATGAAAAGATGTCCTAGATAAAGGACAAAAAACAGCTTTGAAAACTTGTATCCATAATGTGATCCTATTTTTTAAAGTAAAAAAATTCTTATAAATATATACTTTATACATAGAAAAATGAAAGATTGGGGAACTGCAGATTCTTATTGTCTAACTAAAAATTTCTGTATTGAATTGTTTATAATGAGGATCGACTTTGTGTACTCAGAAAAATCAGCACAGATGAATTTTTAATAAGATTACTTTTGGGCTTAGAAATCGATTTTTCCATACCTTCAGTTAACAATATTCACTCATCAAACTATTGTGTTTGGTATTGGAGAGACAGAGATTAATAAAATACATTTCCTGCCTTCAATTTTATCACAGTCTAGCGGAATGGTTTTTAGGCTACCCTGTGCTTCAGGAGTGGAGTAGATGTTTACTCTGAATTTCATTTTAAAAATATATTTTAAATACTAAAAAAACTAATAATAAAAACCTAGTAATAAAATCAATTAATTTAATATAATACCTTTTAATACATTGGGACCACCACTCGTTAATGTTTATGATCAGGTAAACTATTTTTTTTATGTTGCTGTTAGCATTAAACTTTTCCTGTCACTTCTGAGCATATATTTGAATTTATTGTAAATATATCATTACTTCGAAAGGTGTAGCTTTGCATTAGTCTTTTTAAAAAACTCAGTCTGCACATGTCTGCTTACAGAAAAATCTACAGGTGACTATGTGATCACAGCATATATGTGCTGAGCACAATTAAATATACAACAAAGTTGAAGTTCATCTGCTCGATGTACATTCTTTTTTTTTTTTTTTTTTTGAGGAAGATTAGCCCTGAGCTAACATCTGCCGCCAATCCTCCTCTTTTTACTGAGGAAGACTGGCTCTGAGCTAACATCTGTGCCCATCTTCCTCTATTTTATATGTGGGACGCCTGAAAGCACGGCTTGACAAGCAGTGCATAGGTCAGCACCCAGGATGGGAACCGGTGAACCCTGGGCCACCAAAGTGGAACGTTCGAACTTAACCGCTGTGCCAGTGGGCTGGCCCTTGATGTGCATTCTTACGTGCAATAAAATGTGTGACGTGCAGGTAGGGTAGAGAGGGTTTTGCAGATCCTTGAATTTAGAGCTTTGTAAGTGTGCAGTGTTTGTCTGACTTTTATAATAAAGCATGTGAGCAGTTGTTGGCTATTTTTATGAACACAATTTTTAAAACATTCTATTATGGACATTTTGAAACAGATACAAAGTAAACAACAGAATAATGAGCAACTGTATACTCATCATCCAGCTTCAACAATTATCGATATTCTGGCATTCTCATGTCCTCCAAACCTCCATCTGTTCCCCACTTGATTACTTTTTCCAACAAACATTTCCCATTATTCTTGTTTCAAATTTCTGAATCTACCTAGTTGAAAAGCAATTAAAAGAACAGTTACCATTTGCAATTACTTATCTTCGTTGATCAGAAATTTCTCAATATTATTCAATCTAAACAAAATAAAGAAATATTTTGGATACTGAAGCTTACATAAGATTGCAATTATCATTTATAAGTCCTAATTTCAAACTTTAGTGTTCACCAAAATAACCTCAGTTTCTGAGATTAATTTTTTTACATTAAATTTTTTTTTGCTGAAAACTAATAGCTTAACATGCTTTAAAAACTTAAAAAATAGGGGCCAGCCCTGTGGCCAGTGGTTAAAGTTCTGTGCACTCTGCTTTAACAGCCCAGGCTTCATGGGTTTGGATCCCCATTGCAGACCTACTCCACTCATCAGCCATGCTGTGGAGGCATCCCATGTACAAAGTAGGGGAAGATTGGCACAGGGCTAATCTTCCCCAAGCCAAAAAAAAAAAGAGGAGGATTGGCAATGGATGAATCTTCATCCATTATGGAGGATCCATAATGGAGGATTAGCTCAGGGTGAATCTTCTTCACAAAAAAACCCAAAACAACAACAACAAGAAACCTTAAAAATAGTACAAAGAGTATGCACAAATACGAACATCTTCTTCCCGCCCCTACCCCGCCCAGTTCCTCTTTTCAGAGGCCAGTTTCTTGGGAGAATTTCCAAAACACCCTATGCATGCACATACAAGCATTACATAACTATAATCCTCAAAGAGAGAAGAGCAGCTCTGTTGGCAGTGTGCACGGTTCTACACCATGCCTTTGTTCATTAATGTGTCTTGCAGCACATAGATTGAAGAGTTTCTGAAAAGAAACAAAACTGCTGGTATAGTGGGAACCAAATCTCGGACAGCACAACCTCAGCAAACAAGAGGAGGAGGGAGCCAATGCCCTTCTTTGGGAACTGGAGAAGGCCATACGGTCATTGAGCTGAATCTTAATGGAAAAGCTTCCATGGCAGAATAGTAGAAGATTGTTGTAAGTGGCAGTACTCGCCAATTCCAAACCTAATTTATTCAGTTTTTCTTTTTTAATTTCTTCACAGCATATGTTAATTGGTAGGTAGAAAACATCTGGAGCAGCTGCTAGTCTGTCGAGGCTCATACCTACTATGGGGAAAGATTGCCGGAATATGAGTCAAAAGACGCAGGCTCTAGTTTCAGGCAAGCCACATAACCTCTTTAGTGTCCTCATTTCTCTCATGAGGAGAGCACGCCCCTGTCTTTCTCACCAGGTTGTTGAGACTACCTGCTGAACCGGGGCACCAGCCTACGGTGAAAGCAAGTCGTCTTCGGAGTTGAGGGACACTGTTTTACTGCCGTGAATGCCACAGCTGCTAAATCATTCATTCCATTCACAGGAAATGATGGAGTCCCTGCCATATGCCAGACACTGTCCTAGGCACGAGGATACGAGGGTGACAAACACAGACAGGAGCTTAAATTACGATGTTTCTGAGCACTTAGTGTGTGCCAGGCTCTGTGCTAAGACGGAGAAGTAGTGCTAAGTCCTTGGGTGGGTTCATTTGCTCACACAGCTGCAAATATATGCTGAAAACTCCCAGATTTATACCTCCTGGCCTGACCTCTCTGAACTTGAGTCGTATCTATGTGGCTGCCTTTTCAATGACTCCTTTTAAGTAATTCATAGGAAACTCAAATGTAATATGTCCAGACCTAGACTGATTTCCATCCCGAGGCTGCTCCTCCCTCCCCTCCTCCTCATCTCTACAAACAGACCACCAACTACTACGGTGGTCAAGCTAGAGACCTGGGGGGCTTCCTGAGGGCTCCTCTCCCTCATCTATCACCTGCAAGACAATTAGTTCCACCTGGAAGGTGGATCTTGACTCCATCCATGTTTTCCTCTCTGCAATCCCCCTTGCTCAGATTTTTTTGCAATAGGCTTCTCACTACTTCTTGCTGCTTCTTGCTCCCAGCAAGCCATTCTCCACACGGTGGCCAGAATGGATTCTCAGCATGAAAGGAACAGCTAGAGTAGTGATAACAAACACAAACAAAACTGAAAGTGGAAGTATTTTTTCATTCCCATCCCTTTCTGGGAAGACTCCGCCCCTGGGCTCTGGGCTTCTGTTGTGCCGAGCAGGATCAATTGGTGGAGCTGCAGAAATGGTGAAGTCAGGAAGGATAGAGGGACTTACATTAGCAAAGGCAGGGAGTTGTTCAAGGAGCAAGAATGGACTCTTGAAGGTGAGAGAATGAGGCCAAAGAAAGAGGAGCCACGTTTTGGGGGTAATGTTTAGGAAGAAGAGAGAGTGGAGACTGTTGCTGTGCTGCGATGAGTAGAACTTGGAGAGTTGGATCAAGATTTTTTTTAACATGTTTACTGAGCCCTATGCACAGAAATTTCCCTTTTGCACTTATTTCATGGATATCAGTAAATCTTAGATAGCTTTTTTTAATTTTTGGCATCTGTTATAATCTTTACATCATCTAGCCTCTATCTCTAATCTCATATCTGAACTACCCTCCCGTTTGCTGACACTGGTCTTCCTTTGGTTCTTTAAACCCGCAGAGCTTTTTCCTTTATTAGTCTCTACACAGCTATTCCCTGTTTGGAATGTTTTGTTCATGGATGGCTCATTCTTATCTTTTAGGTCTCATCTTAAATGTCACCTTTTCAAAAAGACCTTTCTATCTAGCTTAGCTAGATCTCCACTGTTGCTTTCTTTCATGGCACTCTGTGGTTTCCTTTACAGAACTTTGCAGTTGGTAATTTATTCATGTGTGTGTGCACACATGGCTATTTTGCTCATTGTCTGTCCAGCAGATGTACGTCCGAGAGAATGAGGAGCCAGTGGGTTCCTTCATCGCTGTAGAGCCAATGCTCTGTGCATAGAGGCTGCCAGTGACTATCGGTTGAGTGAACAAGCTCTTGTAAAGCTTAACATTGAGAAGGAAATCCAGATACTGAACAAAGAGTTGTGTTATGATGACTACAACAGGGAAGTACGGTGTTACTGTAAACCTGGGGAAGCTAAGTCAAGCGGGGAGGGAGACAATCCAGGCCTCGCTGATCTAAAAACTGATAAGAGTTGGCCAAGTGGACAAGAGTGAGGAGTGTTCCAGGCAGAGGAAATAACGAGTGTGAAGGCCTCAGGATGAGAGTATGGGATATTTACAGGAAATCAAAGAAGACCAGAATGGGTACAGCCTAGAGAGGAAGCGGTAGGCCATGGGACGTGTGCTGAGTCTCAGGATTGGGAGCTTCATCCTAAGAGAAAGGGAAAGCTTTAGGCAGCAGAGTAAGGTGATTAAATCTGTGTGTTTTTAATTTTTTTTAAAGATTTTATTTTTTTCCTTTTTCTCCCCAAAGCCCCCCGGTACATAGTTGTATATTCTTTGTTGTGGGTCCTTCTAGTTGTGGCATGTGGGACGCTGCCTCAGCGTGGTTTGATGAGCAGCGTCATGTCCGCGCCCAGGATTCGAACCAACGAAACACTGGGCCGCCTGCAGCGGAGCGTGCGAACTTAACCACTCGGCCACGGGGCCAGCCCCTTAAATCTGTGTTTTTAAAGGGCTACCAGAGATGTGTTGGGAATGGATTAAGATGGGGAATGGAGAGCTTGGAGAAGCAGGCAGGGGCAGAGATGACCCAGGAAGACTGGCTGGATTAGCATAAGAGCACAGGCTGGAGAAGAGAGAAGTGGCTGGAGAGAGGGTGGGTCTGGAGAATAGTGGTAGAGTCACCAGAGATTTAGAAGCTGGAGTCGTTAAGATATGGTGATTCACTGGACTTGCCATAAGGGAGCAGGAGAGCCAAGATGACTTCCAGGGTTTTGATTTAGACCCATGAGTAGACAATGGCACCGATCTTTGAGATAATGGGAAACTGGAAGAGGAGGCAGGTGTTGTTGGTGGATGAGTGGGGGGAAGATGATGAATTCAGTTGTGGACAAGGTTTGAGGCACCTGTGAGATATATGAGGAGAGATGCTAAGCAGGTGGTTGAATAGATGGCAGCGTGATCATCAGTGGAATTCTGGGCACAAATGAAGCTATCAGTCTGGGAAGTGAGTGGAATGAAAGGCTTGAGATGGCATCCTGAGGTCCTCTCACCATTGAAGGGTCAGATGGAGAAGGAGCCAGCAGAAGTGACCTAGGAGCAGTCAGAGAAGTAAGAATAACACCAGAACACGTGGTGCCACGGCAGGCCTTGAGGAAATGGTCTAAGGCAAGTCTCAGCGAAGAGGCAGTCAGATTTTGAGTAAAGAACATCTCTCAGCAGTTTAAGTTCTGATAATTCTCTCCTTTTATTAGGAAATCGTATATCAACATTTCTTGGGGAGAAAACCACCTCCCAAAATCCCACCTTAAAAATCACTATTTTATTTTCTTACCAGTATTTTACCCTCCAATGTTTGCTTATAATGCATGAACATTTTTGTATTATTGCAGCTAAAATGGATGCATAATTTTTCTTTTTTCCATTTTAAAGTGAAAGGAATTTATGACCTCATTATTATCATTTAAGTGGCTGCATAATGTTCCGTTCAATGACATTTTAGAGATTTATAAAAGGGTATAGCTGATTCTACTAAAACTAAAGGAAGAAAAAAAACTACAGGAAGATAAACTTTTTCTCAAAACTTACTCTCCTTTACCATTACAAGATCATTTTAAAGAGTTAAAAAAGCGCAGAAGCGAATGATCCTACCTAATTTTGTCTTGTGGAGCTGAAATACAGATAAACCCATCCCAGTATGTTGCTTCTTCAACTTCATAAAGTCACATTTTATCTTTGGGTAGAAAACGGAAAATTTGAATTATATCCTAAAAAGAACAGGGTTAAACTGGAGGGAGACATGTTTATTTTGTTGATCTTTGAAACACAAGGACTATCCTCAGAGATAAACTAGCAAAATGAACACTAATACGTCACCTTGATGCACACTGAATCTCCAACAGCAGATAATGAAGTCGAGGGCAAGGGTACACGATGCTTTCATGCATTGCCATTAGATCTTAAAAACAGGCTGAAGAGTTCTAAGGTATCCAAGCACGGCTGTTTTTGTTTTTGTTTTTTTGAGCATTCCTAGATGATTTCATACCTTCAAAGTTTCATTTACACATCATCACAAATAGCCTTTAGTACAAAGGGGGCTGCAGTGGTTGATGCCGCTTCAGCTGAAGTGCTCTCATTTGTTTAAAGTGGAGCCCCAAACTGATGAGTGAGGTTAGCTGTCAAAAATGATGAAAAAGAGGCATTTTCTGGAGCTGTGGAGTTTGAGTTTCTATAGGAAACCTGACTAGAAGCAAAAGGTGAGCTCCTGGTTGGGATAAGAACGCTTTAACTCTCTGATTTCACGAACTTCTGTGCTGAAATCTATACTTTAGCTCAGAAAAGCTGAAAGTCTCATGCCACCAATAAACAGGCCTCTAGTTTGGCAACATCAAAAGTAATTGATTAGGAAGCCTAAGATACCAGGGCTGCTGAGCTCCCTCGTTTAATTCAGTAAATACGTATTGACGGGACAAAGGGCCAGACACAGCTTCCACGACATCCTTATTAAAGGCCTGTCTCCCTCTTACCCCTGTTTCAAGACCATCAGCTCTCTGCACGGATCTGGTTGGCAGATTCCTATGTGTCCCAGCTCGTGAGAAGCTGTTTTTCACTCCAGGTTGTGGGACGGACAGCGAGTCAGGTGTATCCAGAGCACCAGCCAACTTAAGACAGGTTTCTGGGCTAAGGGTCCCGGGTCTCTCTGTGGTGGGTGAGAGAGGAGGGGAAAGGGGAATGGGCGATAAGGAGAGCTGTTGGCCTCTGAACCACACGGGGACTCTGGAAGTGCCGAGCACGTCCTACACGACACATTCTCATTTAACCCTTGGTTAATAACTACAATTGTATGAAGGAGATGGTATTGTTTAACCACATTTTACAGATAAGGAAACTGGCTAGTGACCTATCCACTGTCACAGAGGAAGCGTGTATCTGGGATCTGAACCTCTTCTCCAGGTCTTCAAAGGCTTTCCACCACAGTGCCCAGGCTCCTGGTAGAATTTCAGGTCCAGAGCGAATCATACCGCGCCCTCCACTCCCACGTTTTCGCAAGATGAAATCTGTCTAGAATGTACATATCATACAGTGGTAAAGAGGAAAGAGGTCATGGACAGGCAATTTACGGCCTGAGAGGTGAGTCTCTGGGGTATGGGAGGAGGAGCCCCTGAGGCATTTTAGAACTAGTGTTACTGCTTTCTTTCCGGCTGTTCTGGCCCAGGCTACAAAGACCTGTTCCCTCCACTAGGCAAAAACGTGAATGGCTGGTCCAATTGCCTCAAATAACGATTGTGAGGATCCAGTGAAGCCCTTCGTAAACCATGGCACTTCACAAACTTGTAAGGTAGTGGACATCTTCCCAAGATACCAGGGAGCTGTGAAGCAGCTGATTAAAATAAATTCTTGATTACTTGAGCTACAGGAGGGTAGCAAGAGCATTTGGTGATCGGACTTCACAGGTACAATCTAAAACCACAGTCTAACCAGAAATTTTAATCTTTCTGAGATTTGGCTCTTTGTAGAGCCTACAAAAAGACGAGATGTAAAATGTCAATAAGATTAATTAAATTTCTTCTCCTTTGAGCCCTGCCCAAACGTTGATGGAAATAGGACAGAACAAAAAGATCAAGGGAAAAAAGCCAGAAAGACACGCACGGACGCGGCCTCGGCCAGTGAACAGCGAGGGAGGGAAACGAGCTGCGAAGACCTCACGCATCCCTGGGGACCGCTCCGCTGCGGGACGTTCCCTTTGGCAAGATTCCGCGGCCCGAGTCCCCAGGGCTCCCGCCGGCGGAGACGGACGGAGGCGCGCGGCCAGGGCGCGCACGCGTGTACCCGCACGTGTACACACACAGGCGCGCGCGCACACTCCACACACGGCCGTCTCCTCCCCCGCCCCCGGGGGCGGGCCTCTTTCTCTTTAAAGAGCAGACGGTCTCCGCGCAAACCCGGGCTCTCTAAGGCCCCGGGGCCCCGACCGAGCCGCTCGCAGCCAATGGGCGCGGCGGAGCGGCTCGAGCGCGCTGACGCGGCGCCAATGGGCGCGCGGGGGCGGGGCCGGCGGCGGAGACACTATTGTTGATGAGGAGGAGCGGCGGCGGCGGCTGCAGCACCTCGCTCCGCGCCGCGGCCCGCGCGCCCCAGGTTCCGGCCTCCGCGCCCCGCCGCCAGCGCCTCCCCCTGCCCCCCGCCTCGCCCCCGTCCCGCGCGGCCCCCGGGGAGGGGCCATGTCCCAGCGGGTGAGGCGCAATGGGTCCCCCACGCCGGCCGGCTCCCTGGGGGGCGGCGCGGTCGCCGCGGCCGGGGGCGCCGGGAGCCGCCTGCAGCCCATGCGGGCGACGGTCCCGTTCCAGCTGAAGCAGCAGCAGCAGCAACATGGCAGCCCCACGCGGAGCAGCAGCAGCGGCGGCGGCGGCGGCGGCAACAACGGCGGCAGCGCGTCGGGCCCCGCGGGCGGCGGCGGGGTCGGCCCGCGCACCGCGTCGCGCAGC